>NC_057750.1:17792091-17822109 GCF_004010195.1 Chiloscyllium plagiosum
CACCCCACTCCGGCCTATCACCCTCACCTTGACCTCTTTCCACCTATCGCATTTCCAACGCCCCTCCCCCAAGTCCCTCCTCCCTACCTTTTATCTTAGCCTGCTGGACACATTTTCAGCAATCCTGAAGAAGGACTTATGCCCGAAATGTCGATTCTCCTGCTCCTTGGATGCTGCCTGACCTGCTGCGCTTTTCCAGCAACACACTTTCAGCTCTGATCTCCAGCATCTGCAGCCCTCACTTTCTCCTAGGAGATCCTGCCGGATAGCTAAATCAGTATTGACTTTGTGACTTGGAGGTGCTAGTGTTGGACTGGGGTGGACAAAGTTAAAAATCACAAAACACCAGGTTGTAGTCCAACAGGATTATTTGGAAACACTAGCTTTGGGAGTGCCACCCCTTCACAACCACCTTTTGCTTTACATCATCATGATGCACTATTGAAGAGCCTGGTAATGGGGTTGGGGTGATACCTGTCTCCTGTTTTTGCTGTGGTGGCCATGTTAATGAATAATTTGAAGGATCAGAATTCAATCTCATAGTAACAGTTTATGAATTGTACCACAGTACCTTTAAAACCTAAAATGAAAACCAACTTTTTCCAGTAAAAATGGCCATGAAGCTAATGTGATAAGCCAAATGGCTTTCTCCTTTATATTGCTTGATGACTCAATTGTTTTGTCTCTTTCCAGAATCAAACTAAGACTCATTATCTACTGAGGAAGACATTGTTTAACAGCTCTTCCATTACCCTGAAATGTGAGTAGCTGTATTTCTAGCCTGATCAGTGGTGAATGGGCTTGCTTTTGGGAATAGAATTATGTTGGGTTTGATTTGGATGTCCCTGGTACTGCAATTTGCCGAGCTGTAAAGAGTGATGTCGAATCTTACTCCTGTACCTTTAGGTTCCACTTTTCTATTGAGGGTGTTGTGAGGAGAAGGAAATGCAATTGGCTGCTTCCCACAGTACAGAGGGAATGGTGACTTATGTTGACCTCTATTGTACCTCCAATCATGCATTTGCAAAGGGAAAACTGCCGTCTGACCAGAAAATGATGCAAGCCCATCTGTAGCGTAAGGGGTGAATTACTTTCTTTCAGGAGTTGGGTGCGGTTAATTAATCACATTCTGGAAACATTTTTGAAAACAATTCCACAAATAATCTTAAGAGCTCACTTCCATGTCTTGACATTGAACATGAATCCGAAGCACCTTCTCCCTGTGGATTTATTGTGACTGCTTGATGTCCTGAAACAATGTTAAGCCAATCCTCAAGATGCAAGAGTGTTTTGCCATCTGGGAAGATGGGTTGGGAGAGTCAGGGAAGGGGTGGATGTGTTAAGTTCAGACCCATGATTTTTTCCTGGGGGCACATGACGATTAACGTTCTCTTATCTTTCAGGGACTCAAGAGAATTGTGTGTCTGAAGTAACCCTGGACGTCACATGGTATTTGAGAAGTTTTCATTGTTTTGATGAATATTCTACAGTGAAAGTAAGTGATGTTTGCTCCGGATATCACTGATTTCTAAAAAGTAGTGATTAAAACTGTGGATTGAATAGTGAATTTAAACTGGAAAATGCTGGAAAGGATGCATTTACATCTTGAACTACCACATTGTAGGGACCCAGGTCTACCTTAGGAATCTATTCTCTTCCATACATCACTTAATCTGTTCCTCTTCAGCAGTTGTGGATTAAGACCAAATGTGATTTACAATATTGCAAAATTTGTGGAAGATGATTACTTCTGGAAGTGGATTCTTAAATGTAGTGTTTTATTTGTTGATCGGATGTGGGTGCCACTGGCTGGAGCAGCATTTATTGCCCATCCCTAATTTCCCTTGAAGTGGTGGTGTGCTGCCGCCTTGAAGCACTCTGGACCTTGCGGTGCAGATAGACCCACGATACTATTAGGGAGTTGATTCTAGTATTTTTGACCCAGTAACACTGAAGAAATGGCAAAGTAAATCTCAGTCAGGATGGTAACTGGCTCGGAGGGGAACTTCAGGTGCTGGTTGTTCTATAGTATCTGTCCTTGTTTGTCAGGGGTAGAGGTTGCAAATTTGGAAGGTGTTATTGAAGGAGCTAGGGTAAGTTGCTGCTGTGTGTTTTGTAGATGTTGTCCATTGCTACTGTGTGTCAGTGGAAACAGGCATGAATTTTGATGTTTATAGATATGGTGCTAATCAAGTTCACTGCTTTGTCCTGGATGGTGTTGAACGTTTGAGTGTTGTTGCAGTTGCACTCATCAGGGCAAGCAGAGAGTATGCCATTACACTCTTGACTTGTGTTGTGGTTGGGTGGACATGCTTTGGGGTGTCAGATAATTTCTAATCACCATTTACATTGCTGGTCTATTTTCATTTTGGTGGTAATATGATTAAACATCTGGGAATAATAATTGGATTTTCTTGTTTGAGAGAGTCATTGCCTGGTACTTACTTGTGTGGCCTGAATGTTTCTTGCTACTGATCAGGTCAGATGTGTAAGTTGCTTGACTGTTTCAACAGCTAAGGAGCTGTAAATGGTCTTAAACATTATATGATTCATCGGTGACCATTCCACTTCTGCTCTTATGCTGGAAGGATAATGAACAAGCTGAAGGTAGGGACAAATTACTGCAGATGCTGGAATTGTTACTGAAAACAACAAATGCTGGAGATCATGGTAGTCAAGACAGCATCCATGGAGAGAGGGCAAGCTAACATCTTGATGACTCTTCAGAGCTGAAGTGAAGTTTGGAGGGGACAGCATTTATTATCTGGAGCAGTTTGGCCAAGGACACTAAGGCAGTTTTCTATAGAGCAGAGAAAGTTGAGAGGGCACCTGATTAAAGCCCATAGGATTATGAAGGGCATGGACAGGATGGATAGAAAGCAACTGTTCACCTTTATTTTAAGGGTCAATCACAAGGGGCACACTTTTAAAATGAAAGTCAGGATGTTATGAGGTCATATAAAGAAAACATTTTTCACCCAGGGTGATGGGATCCGGAATGAACCGCCTGGGAGGGTATTTGCGAGAGGTAACCTCTCAATCCTTGAGAGGTACTTGGATGAGCACTTGAAGTGCCATAACATTCAAGACTTTGAGCCTAGTATGGCAAGTGGGACTATTGTGGCGAGTGTATTTTTGGCGAACAGACTCAATGGGCTAAAGGCCGTCTTCTGTACTATCTGATTCTATAATTCTACTGCCTGAGGAGTTCCTACAAAGATGTTCTGGGATTGAGATGATTGACCTTCAATAACCACAACCATCTTTTTGTCCAAGATATGATTCCAACGAGCAGAGAACTTTCCTCATAGTACCAGTTAACCAGTTTTGCTGGAGCTGTTGATGCCACATTCAGTCAGTTGCTGCCTTGATGTCAGGGACAGTCACTGTCTCAGCTTTGGAGTTTTTTATCCATGTTTGAACCAATTGTAATTAGGTTCAGGAGTGAACAGGTTATTGCCAAACGAATGTTGCTTGCCCTCTATTACTCTTTAGTGCTTAATTATTTTGGACTTGTGCTCCTGTACAACACTGTGTTATTTTAGTCTGATGTACTGTACTATTTGAGGTATTACCTTTTAGATGTGACATCACAGTTTTATGTTTGAGATCCAGTTTGCAGTGTTTCTGAGAAGAGCAAGGGAGCCATAGCCAACGTGTATCTCTTGAACAACCTGTTTCAGAAGAAAGTCTGGTCATTCTGCTATTTGTTGGAACCTGTTTTGCACAAAATGGCTTCCGCAACTCCTCCACATAGAGCAGTGATTACAGTGAAGGCTTTCATTGACTATAGCATTCCTAATGTTGGGGAAGATGCTGCGAGTTACTGTCCACTCCCTGCCTGAATTGAATAACCTGCATTATTTTCTCAATGTATATTTATTTATTCTAATGAAATAATAGCCAATATAATTTTAAACTAATCATGGGCTAAGCTACTAAGCAAGATTTTTGAGGGAAGATAGTGGGTTTAATTACAGCAAAAAAGATACGAATACTGCTCTCGAGAACTAGTGATTTAAAATAACTGCAACATTTTAGTAGTCTTGACTGATGCTAACCATTACCTATTTGGCAGATAAATCATATTTATCTGGAAGCAGCTACAAGTGGTATTATATGGGTAGTAGCTGTGACTTTATTCAAATTAAATTTTTCAGCATCATTTTTTTGTGTTAAATAGATGCATTTTGTCATGAGTGGCCAATACTTTGGTGTTCCTTTCGTACAGAGTAACACTTCTTTGTGGTAGAAAGGCTACATTGCTGAATTCATAGCTTAGATGTTTTTATCCAACCTGTCCAGATGTGGCCCTTGGAGCAGGTGGGACTTGAATCCCCAGGACATCTGACTCAGAGGTAGGACCACTACCATCACAAGTGTGCCAATTCGTGGTTGAGGGAATAGAAGGATAATACTTTTCAGCTGTTATTCTTTATAAGCAAAGAATTAGGCAGAGATGCACAGAAATGACTGATCTGCCAAAGTTCTGCAGTAAAGCACTCTCCTTCTGCAACAACAGAAGAGCTGAAAAGTGGAGGAAGTGGTTAGATCATTCTCCCCATCTTTTTGCACCCTTCCATGCTCACCCTTTGAGAAGATCATCTACCTGGGATCATAGCTTGTGGAATGGCTGGGACGAATATTATGGAGGGTAGACCATGTAACATGAAATTGCCAAGGACTTTTGTATGGAGCTGAGCTGTGAACTGCTAAAGCACTCGGGTATAATTACATATTGCACTGAGTTACAGGTGGTTGTAATTTGTTGTAAGTGGTAGCTTTACTATAAACAGCTATGTACATCCTTTACCCCAAAGTGCCTTTTTGTATAACATTCTCGATGTGCATCATTTCCTGTAATAATTTATGTTTCACCTATAGGATGATACCACAGCGAATTATTTCGGTTCTACCACAGAACAGCACAAAGATGGAAGTGGTTATTACATACAACATCGGTACAAACCGTTCAAATGTGAAAAAAACACCATTAGTAGAGAGGTAGGTAGCTTTTCATTCAAAATGTGGACGAGGTGCTAAAATATGAGCCTTGGATTATTGTCAAATGCTGAATAAGTATAGTCCCATAATGCTTACCCTTCTGATTAACCATTTATGACTTTAACTTGGTCAGTAATCTTGTTAAGACAAATGTGATTCTGTGATCAAGTAATGAACTGAGTGAGGATTGTCACGTGAATGTGCAAAGTATTTTTCTGGTGCGCTTTGGCTCAATTTATATCAAAGGATGATTACAGAACAGCTTGAATACAGAAAAAGTTGATTCTGCCTGTCTGCAGGAGCAACATGGCTAGTCCCACTGCCCCATGCCCTTGACCTCAAATCTTTTCTCCTCAGGTGCTTATCCAATTCCCTTTTGTAAACCACAACTGAGTAAATTACCTTCAGGTAACTGTCCGGCCTACTTTTAGCAAATAGAGCTTTCAGACATGGGAGCAGAAGTGTCCATTCAGCTCATAGAGTCTGCTGTGCATTGAGATCATGGTTAATCTGGTAATCCATAACTGTTTTTCTGTCTATACATCTAAATCATAATTCACTCACTGATCAGCCTGATCATCTCAGTCCTAAATATTCTTAACAGAAGCTCAACAGCCCTCTGTGGTAAGGAATTCCAGATTCACTATTTGAGATATGAAATTTCTCCTTGTGTAATGTCAATCCAATGCTCCCAGATTGTGCCCGGTGGTCTGAGACACACACACACACCCACACCCACCACACCCACCAATCCGATCAAGATCCGTAAGACTCGTTTTTGTTTCAATAAGGTCTCCTCTCATTCATCTAAATCCAAAGAGTCCAGACTCACCCCCTCCTAATAAAATTTCCTCGTACCTGTTATCAACCTCGTGAACATTCTCTGGACTGCTTCCAGTGCCAGTATATCTTTTAAACCTTGATGAGCCTAGTGAATCCAATGCTGGTATATTCTCCATTACATAAAAGGACCAAACCTTCACAGAATTCCAGATGTGGTCTGACTAGGGCCTTGCACAGTTGTAACAAAATTTCCCCATTTTTATGCTCCATGCCCTTGGAAATTGAAGCCACCAGTCTATTTGCCTCTCCTGTTTTCCGCTAAACTTCAATGCTAGATTTTTGATTCATGCTTAAGGAGTCCCAAATCCCTCTCTGCTACAGCTTTCTGTGGTCTTTCTCTGTTTTAGTTGTATTCCACTTCTCTGTTCCTCCTGCCAAAATACATGATAAATTCTGTTAAATTTATTAGATAAGATTGCTCCTTCATGCAACTTTGACTCTCCTAAATTACAGCATTTAGGAATTCATAATATGCCACTAAGTTCTTTAACATAAACTCTAACATTTTACCAATCTTTTTCTTTAAGAAGCTCTTACTGTTTACTCACTAGTTTCCCCTCATAGCTTATGTTTTTCATCTTCTTTTTGAATATCTTCTGTTTGTTTAGAAAATGTTCCCAATCCTCTGGTTTACCAGTGATCTTTGCCATATTTTTTCCTTTCATTTTAACACTATCCCTAACTTCCTCAGTTAACCATAATTGCTTTTCCCTTTCCAGAAATCTCCCTTCCTCACTGGGATATATCTGTGAGCCATGAACCATTTTCTTCAATGTTGTCCATTGTTCTTAAAACGTCTTTTCTGCTAAAAATATTTCCCAGTCTACTTCAATCAAACCTGCCCTCATCCCTGTATAATTACCTTCGTTTAAGTTTAGCACCATTGTTTCTGACTCCAATTTGTCACTCTCAGACTGAATGTTACATTCTACCAAGTTGTGCTTCCTGTTTCCTGCGGGATCTTTTACTTCGACGTCACTTCTTAAATCTGCCTCATTACACATCACCAGATCCAAAACAACCTGACCCCAGTTAGATCTACAGCATTTTTTTTCCCAGGAAGCAGTTCTGAATACACTGAATTTTTATTTCATGGCTATCTCTGCCAATTTGATTTTCACATTCTCCGTGTAGATGAAAGTGACTCATGATTAATCTACTGCCATTTTTACATGTCCTCATTAAAGAATCACAGAATCCCTACATTACGGAGGCTCATCGAGTCCACACGGACCCTCTGAAGAGCAGCCCACCCAGGACAACTCCATCCCTGTAACCCTGCATTCACCTAGAATGCACATCCCTGGACACCAGTGGCAATTTGCCATGGCCAATCCACCTAATCACACCTTTTGACTGTGGGAGGATACCACAACATCCAGCGGAATCCTAGGCAGACATGGGGATAAAGTGCAAATTCCATATAGATAGTTACCCAAGGCTGGAATCAAACCCAGGTGCCTTGTGCTGTGAGGCAGCAGTGCTAATTACTGAGCCACCATGCCATGCCAAAGATGCAGGGTAAGTGGGTTGGTCATGGTAAAGGAATAGGGTGGGAGTCTGGTTGGATTCAGAGATACAGGGTGGAGGGTTGGTGCAGGCCTAATGGGCCGACGGTGTCTTTCCGCACTGTCGGGATGCTATGATTCTAATAAAGCTATTTCCCTACTGTCCCACTTTGAGTGTCAATTACCAAAATTGCTGCCTTGCACTGGTGCCCTATTATTCCTTTGCTTTGAAAGCTTACATTACTCTCACCAAACCACCACCCGTGCCTGCCCCTGCCACACAGCACCTTAGTGCAATTGACCTTACCCTATTTTCCTTTTGTTCTTGGATTACTTTTGTCCTTTATGTAAATGCACTGATGACCAAATTCCACCCCAATTTCATTTACAAATTTGCTGATGATACCACCGTTATAGGTCAGATATAAAACAACAACAAAACAATACAGGAAAGCGATTGAGTTCTTCAGAGGCATGGCGTTAAGACAACAATCTCTCCATCAATGGCAGCAAAACAAAGGGGCTGGTCATTGCCTTAAGAAGTGGCGTAGAGGGCACTCCCCCCAACGCCCTTCTGTATCAATAATGCTGAGGTGGCGATGGTCAAGAGCATCAACTTCCTGGGAGTGCTGATCACCAACCGTCTATCCTGGTCCACCCACATCGACGCAACGATCAAGAAACACAACTGCATCTCTACTTCCTCAGGAAGCTAAGGAAATTTGGCATGACCACAAAGGCACAACACTTTTTATAGATGCATCGTAGAAAGCATCTTACCTGGATACATCACAGCATGGTATGGCAACTGCTCTTCCCAAGACCACATGAAGCTACAGAGAGTGGTGAACACAGCCCATTCAATCAAGTAAACCAACCTTCCATCCATACTTCCTGCAAACTCAGGAAAGCAGCCAACATTATCAAAGACCCCTGCCACCCTGATTCTCTTCCAACCTCTTCCATTGGCAGAACATAAAGAAGTTTGAATATATAAAAGTACGAACAGATTCAAAAACAATCTTCCCTGCTGTTATCAAACCTTTGAATGGACCTCTCAAATATTAATTCTGATCTCTCTCTCTCTGCACCTTCGCTATGGCTGTAACACTTCATTCTGCACTGTTTTGCTATCCTGAAACACTTTGTATGTTATGAACTACCTGTCAAGCGCACACAACAACACTTTTCACTGTGCCTAGATACATGTGACAACAATCAAACAATCAATAATTCAATTTGATACAATCGCTAACATCAAACATTCTCTCTGTGATTCCACCAGGCCAGTTTTCTCTGAAATTAAAGACCTGCAGTGGTGGAATCTGCCTGACTTGTGTCGAAAACCTCTTCCCATCCCGTGTCCCCGTTCCTATCCTCACCCAAGTGTCAGACTAAATCTTTGATCCGCAGTTCAGTCAGTATGGCCTTTATGCTGGCAGTGATCAACACAGTCGATTCTCACTATATCGAGTGGAAACCCTGTCACAGGAAATATTGTGCTGTCATTCTTGCTCTCCTTTCAGAAATGTTTCAGTAATAACTGAGAATGCTTGGGGGTGCGGTATCAATCTGTAACCTCAACTCAGCCAGTTTATTCATCAGGCTGCTTTTAGAGTCTTAAAGCATGGAACCAGAGCCTGCAGTCCAACCAGAACCTGCAGTCCAACCAGAACCTGCAGTCCAACCAGTCCGTGGCGACCATAATCCCAAATTAAACTAATGCTACCTGCTTGTTCCCTGTGCCATGTCCCTTCAAAAATATCTTATTCATGTACTTACCTAAATGTTTTTTAAACTTTGTAACTGTACCCACCCACTTTCTCTGGAAGTTCATTCAACATATGAGCCACTTACTGTGGGGAAAAGAAATTGCCCCTCATGTCTTTTTTTAAATCTTCCTCCTTTCGCCTTCAAGATATGCTCCCTTGTCTTGAAATCCCCAGCCCTAGGGAATTGGCACCTGCAATTCACCTTATCCATGCCCCTCGTGATTTTATAAACCCCTATAAGGTCACCTCTCAACCTCCTACGCTCCAGTAAAAGAAGTCCCAGCCTATCCAGCCTCCCCTTCTAACTCAAATCCTCCATTCCTGGCAACATCCTGGTAAGTCTCCTCTGAACCCTCTCCAGCTTGATAATATCATTCCTATGTAAAGGGAGACCAGAACTGGATGCAGTACTGTAGAAAATGGTTCACTGATGCCCTGTACAATCTCAATATAATGTCCCAAATCCTGTACTCAAAAGGTCTGAGCAACGAAAGCAAGCATGCTAAATGCCTTCTTAACCACCCTACCTATATATGATGCAAACTTCAAAGAATTATGTACCTCAACTCCTAGATCTCTGTTCCACAGCACTACCCAAGGCCCTACTTTGAATTGTCCAAGTCCTGCTCGTTTGTTTTACCGAAATGCAATACCTCACATTTATCCAAATTAAACTCCATCTTCAGCCAATTGACCCAATTGATCAAGATCTCTTTGTAATCTTATATAATGTTCTTCACTGTCTACTATCCCACCAATCTTGGTGTCATTTGCAAATTTACTAACCATGCTTTTTATATTCTCCTCCAAATTCTCTAAATATTGACAAACAAAAGTGGACCCAGCACCAATCGCTGAGGAACATTGCTAGTTACAGGCTTCCAGTCTGAAAAACAACCCTCTATCGTCACTCTGTCACTTGCCATTTTGTATCCAGTTGGCAAGCTCCCTGTGAATCTCATGTAATCTAACTTCACTAATTACTCTACTTTGTGGGGCCTTGCCAAAGGCTTCATTAAACTCCAAATAAACATTGTTTACTGCTCAACCCTTATCAATCATCTTGGTTACTTCCTCAAAAATAACTAAAAATATACTGTTCAGAAATAACCGTACATGGGTCCCAAGATAGAAGAGAAACAAATCAGAAGGTTATGATTAAGTAATGAGGAGAAAGTAAGGACTGCAGATGCTGGAGATCAGAGCTGGAAATGTGTTGCTGGAAAAGCGCAGCAGGTCAGGCAGCATCCAGGGAACAGGAGAATCGACGTTTCGGGCATAAGCCCTTCTTCAGGAAGTGATTAAGTAATGTCAAGCTTGGTTCTAAAAGACCACAAGAGAATGGACAACAGAGAGAGATAATCTCCCTGGTGAATGATGAATTATGATAGTTCTGTTGCATTTGATTTCAATAAAGAAAAAGTACAATGTCAACAAGTTTGGATGTATCATCACGGATAGTTTCCTCTGGGTGTTCCGGTTTCCCCCCTCAGTCCAAAGATATGCAGGTTAGGTGAATTGACCAAGCTACGTTGCTCGTAGTGTTCAGGGGTTTGTAGGTTAGGTGCATTAGTCAGGGTAAATGTAGAGTAATAGGGTAGGGGGATAGGTCTGGGTGGGATACTCTTCGGAGGATCAGTGTGGACCTGTTTCCACACTGCAGGGATTCTATAAATTCTATCACATGATATCCCGCCTTCAAATACGAAGTGTGTCAGATAAACTTTCTTCCTGTTTCATGAAATACATAAGTTTGTTTTAATTCACTAATAATTTTTTTTCTTGGGTTCCTTGAAACAAAACCTAGGATATAAATTGTCAATTCCTGAAGATTGAGATACCTGGAAGGATTGGCAACCCATGGTTTGCGTGAAATGGTCTGTTTTCCTTGGTGTCTAACTCCTTTGGGTTTGTCATCCAAACCTGATTTCCATCCATTTAAGTCCGTGCCATTCCAGTGTGATATCACTGCATGTTGATTCTGTGTTCCATGTGCACATTGTGAACATGCCAGCTTGTACCCTTATTAGGAAATGATTTTTGAAGGAATTATTTCTATCTGCTATCCCTGCAGGAAAATATGAAGAGAGTTCTCTTAAAAAGGCTATGTTTCATTTTTAGCAATTTAATACTTGAAGTTTCTAAAATTAGCACTGACGCTTAGAAAAGATCACAGGTCAGCAATGATCATCCCAGCATTTGTTAGTAATCGGATGGCGTGCTGGGTCAGACAGATGGATTCTTTAAAACACAGTTAATGAAAATCTGTTGAGTAGAACCTGAAGGCTGATTTTTCCTTCCTTGCGGTGGTGGGCGTGCAGGACAGGAAACTAGTGTCAACTTGTTGACACCAGTGAGGTTTCCTTTATATTTCCTAAGCAACCTGTTCAGAGATGTTATTATAGCCCTCTGTAGAAGGTAGAACTTGAACCTGTGTCTCCTGGCTCAATACCTCTGCACCAAAAGAGCCCTCAGTGAAGTTTCCTTTGATTTTTATCCTCCAAAGTGCTATCACACAAATGACAAATCTACTTTGAAGCACCTTGGGATATTTATTATTTTAAAGGAGCTCTACAAATGCAAATTGTCTTCTGCATCTGAGTACCTAATATCTGAATTCTTTTTCAGCTGCAAGTAAAAGTTTTTGACCAACCAAAGCCATTGCTGAACAGAACTTTGGTAAGCAGCAGTTTATGTAAAGGTTAAAAGTTCGCCATTTCTCAATCCCATGATTGGTAGGGTCATATGTTTAATCTCTCATAACTTTTATTGTATCAGTTCTTTTGTGAAGCTGTAGGGCAATATTAATCCATCAGTGGCAGTCTGTCTCGTTTAACAGAATGGTATTGCCTGGATGGTTCAGTGAGCTGAATCCAGTGAGTTACTGGATCTGTACTGAGTTACTTAGAGACAGCAGATATACCAGTGTTAAGCCTACATCATTGGCCTGGCCACCCGAATGTCGATGCATTGATGCGAATTATCAAATTCCTATTGTTCAACTGGCGATGTCAGAACAGTCCAGGGATCAAATCGAGAGACTTCCTAGTTTACGCAATTCAGCTTCTTGCTGCCTGAATCAACTGTGAAATTTGTATTGTACAACGTGGCTTGTATCTTGAAACTCTTCTAAACTTTGATTTAACTGAAACTTCACAGAGCATTGTGCCTGAACGCATTCCCAAACCAGTCGCCAAAAGAAGTACAGAGGGCAAGAAGGTAAGACTTGGGCATAATATATATGATGGAGGGGGGGGAAGGAGATTATCCAGAGGTATTTTTATAATGAGTTTTGAAACATGTGTAGAGTAGCAATTTAGAGAAGGGTGATCAGATGGAAGTGACGGTCATTCAGTAAAATCTTTAGAAAATTGGATAGCACATCTGGAACTTTACAGTCTGTAATATTTATTGGTCAGGCCCTACATTAGTATTAGAAAAGATACTCCTGAAGTTATTTCTTTGCACTCTTTACTGTTAACCCTCCTCTCCTGAAAGTGCTGATTCATATAGGGTATAGTTGCACTGGGCATGATACAGTACCTTAACTAAATACCTGTGTTCATTTGTGAGGCTAGATAGTGAGTATTACAGACCTTTCTCTTTGACTCAAGCATGTTAGCTTCACCCAGTAAAGTCTGTTTCAAGGTTGGCATGACTCTTTGGTGAGGTCAGGTAACTTGGCCCAGACTAATTATCTTTATCAGCTAGCCCATTGGAGTGAGCACTCTTATTTGTATGGAAGTGTCAATCTGACAAAGTGTGTCTCAGAACGGATTAGAGAATTTTAGATATGTGACTACCAATTTGTGAAGCTCCAAGATATTAACAGCCATATGTTTCTGCTGTTGACAATGCCATGTATTTTATCATAAACCATTTTTTGTGTAGCTGAGGAGGAGTACTTCAAAGACTTGCTCAGAGTTTAGTTTTTTTTTAAAAGACCAATTTTGTCAGTATCCCTTAATATCATATTTCATACGTTATGAAGATGGATCTTAATGAAGATGGATTGGCACTGCTCAGTTCAACTCCTGTTTGGCTCTGTTTTATTACCCTGCAGTGATTTTTCAGCTGATGTCATGTAATGTGATGATTTCCTGAGAGGTGTGATTAATAATGAGATGAGGTGTGTTGAAACAATTCAAACATACTGAAATGTGTTTTATCCTGTCCATACACAGTAACTCATGTGGCAACAACCCTCCCTGGAAAATTGTGTTTGGGAGTCACAAGTTCTCAATATAGTTGACTATTTTAAATTAATTTTCAGGTAGTTTATTTAGATGCTACAGTTTAGATCTGATACATTAGCTTAATATACTGGCGAAGTACATGATTCTCGATAGTTGAAAGTAGCTATCTGATAACAAAGGGTGTACGATAAAGTGTGTTTTATGATGGCAGCGTTCTGCTCTGCTGCCCAAGTGTGGGGAAACGACATCTTACTCCATCTTTCCTGGTTCATCTTCCACCTGTAGAAGGTAACTGCTTGATGAGGACTGCCTCTGTTTGAGTGCTCATTAATATAGTTTGCTTTTAGGGGTAGGTAGTTTACCCGATGTCAACTGTTTGCATCTTACAAACGAATACAGGATAAGTATTCTTGGGTGCAGCACTCCACCCTCAAGCCTGTTTGCCTGTCACTAAGACCTTGAGGTTAGAATTTTGGTTGACTTCATACAGAGGGTTATTTCTTATCCCTTTCCAAATACAGAACAAGCTCGGTTATCTGCACATCAATTATCTGAATTTTGAATTATCCAAACAAGATCTCAAGGTCCTGTAAATACTTCCTTTGTTGACGATTAGATCAGTTATCCAAGCAATCAGTTATCCGAGCAAAATGCTCCCTACCTGTCTCATTTGGATAATCGAGGTTCTGTACTTGCAGAGATAAAAGAGGACAGTTGATACTGAAAGATTCGCTATCAGTTCAAGAAAACTCCAACTTCAACCTTTGTGACTATTATCTCTATCTTATCTTGGTCCCTGACTGCTTGCTTATGCTTTTCCAGAAAGAGAGCTTGTACTGCGCCAACTACTTCAATAAGGGATCTGTGGTAATCTGTGCAGAGAATGTCTGCTGACTCGCTCAAAATACCCTCCGTATGTAAATGCAATATGTGCAGATTATCCCTTCCAATACTGTCAGTGATGTCATTCCAGCCCATTCATATATTTATTGGGCTTATTTGGATGCTGCCTTGTTCAGTTTTAATGGCGGAGCATTTCACAAAGTGTGCATGCGCAAAACTGACCATGTATGCAGTGTGAACCTTTTCAGGGGTGTCAGGAGATGCAGCCTTCCATGATATGTTGTTAAGGAGCTCTAACCTCTTTTCCAGCTTCAGATCCAAGCTTGGCAGGAATTTGTTATTTCTGATGTGAATCCTTGTCTAAATCTTGTTTATACTGGAATGAATGTCACCATCTCTTCCTTCTGCCTCGTAACTTTAAGAAAGATTCTCTAAATGTTACTGCTGACAGGCCAATTGGGAATCTATAAGACAAGCTTTGTTTGACCAAGCTTCACCTTTGCTGACTCTGGCTTCAATCTGCCTTTAAAGTGATTGCAAATTATAATTTGCATTCTGGCACTGCGCTGGAAGTGTAAATGTGCTGTTTACATTATCTTCATAAACGTTTCGAAGAAATGACTGCTTTAGTTCTTGCTGCCCTGGGCTTGAGAGATATGATTTGATGTAGCATATTTACATATCAATTAGGATGTGATTTACTGAGAAACGACAGTTGACCAGCTTTAAATCACCTGATGAAGGAGCGTCGCTCCGAAAGCTAGTGTGCTTCCAATTAAACCTGTTGGACTATAACCTGGTGTTTTGTGATTTTTAACTTTGTACACCCCAGTCCAACACCGGCATCTCCAAATCATGAGCTTTTAAATTTAGTCATCTTAAATTTTGGAGAGTATCCAAATGTCAGTGGAGAAAATGTGATGAAATTGTTCCGTGCATTTGTGTCTCCCCTTATTTCAGGAGGTGGATATGAGCTTGGCAAATGTCTTATGAATTTGCTATCTGATTCTAACTGGTGATTTCTATGATTTTTAAATACATTTGTGTATTTATGATTATTTACTGAATGAAGTTTGCATATTGACTATTCTCTAAACATCAGAAAGAACCATAGAATCCTCACTATGTGGAAGCAGGCTATTTGGCCCATTGAATCCATACCAACCCTCCAAAGAGCACCCCATCCAGACACACCCCCTACACTATCCTCATAACTCTGCATTTCCTATGGCTAACCCACTTAGCCTGCACATCCCTGGACACTGTGGGCAATTTAGCATGGCCAATTCACCTGAACTGTGCATCTTTGGAAGAAACCCACGCAGACTGGAGGATGTGCAAACTCCACAAAGACAATCACCCGAGGCTGGAATCGAACCTGGCTCCCTGGCGCTTTGGGGCAGCAGCACTAACCACTGAGCCACCGTGCCGCCCGGGAGTTTTGGGTGTCAGCTTTGGCCCAATTTTGAATGGAGTTTGAGATTAGAGTATTATTTTGATTATAGTATAATATTTAGTATAATCAAAGCTGTATCTAAATGTAAACTTGGCCTAGAATTGATTCTCCAACTCAGTAGACAGCATTGTTTCCAAAACGTGTAACTGGGAAGGTGAATGAATGAAACATTGTGAGAGTACCATATTGGTTTTCAGTTGAGTGCTGATTACTGGGCTGTGATCCCAGGCACTGATGAATTGACGATTGTGAACAAGGTGCAGGAGTAGGCCATTCAATCAATAAGATCATCGCTGATCTAACCTCCATTTTGCATTCCCACCTACCCAGATAACCTTCCACTGCCTTATTTAACGAGAATATATTTAATACCTTAAAGAATTTCAAGGATTCCGCCACCTTTTCAGGCAGAGAGCTCCAAAGTCTCAGGACTCTCAGGAAATTTCACCTGATCTTAGTTTAAACAGTGACCCTAGTTTTTGATTCTCCCATTAGAGGAACTACCCTCTCCACATGTACACTGTCTCAAACTACATGCCCATTAGTTTCTGCCCTCCTCTCCTTTCTTTTAATCTTTGTGCTCATCATGTGACTATATTCATGACGACTTTGACTGTTCCTCTGTCATATCCTTTGAACTCCTGAGACACTGTACCATCCTGCGATCTCACTTATAAACCTTGAGAGTGAGACTCGCGTGTCTCCTACTTGGAACCTGAGAACGAATGAGACATCCCCCGGCTTTTCTTAACCAAAGTTTCTCGTCTTACACATATCTGGCCGGAATTGCAAGAATGCCAAATTTTAATGGGAACAATTAGACTGCATGAGGAAAGGGTGATAATTGGTTAGCATGAATACTCTAGTCATTGCTTTGAAGTTTGGTACTCTCATGTGTCCTAAGGAACCTCCTCACAGTTATTACTAAAGTTCTACACAACCAAGCAGCATTGCTCCTTCCTTCAGTCTTCAAGCTTGCAGAAACTCAAGCATAAATTGATAAAACAGGTCATTAGTATTTACAATTTAATTTGTTCTTGGGGTTGTGACTTTGATAAGATCTTGTTTTACTTCCTTTACAATTGAATGAATAGCTTGTTGAGCATTTTGGTGGATATTCAGAAGGCTAAACCATTTACCGTGAGAGTAGACAAGTGAGTCACACTGGGTGGGTTTCCTCCCTCAGCCAAGTAGCTTTATTAATTTATTTGGTTTTGTACCAATCTTCATTTACTAGATTAATTAATTCAATTTGACCTTACCTCTAGGAGTTTTTGATCTGCTGGTGTGACCTCTTGTGCAAATGCAAGTTCAGTTCTTAGTGGTTGAACCAAAATTCATATTTGTTTCCATTATTGTCTGTTAGGGTGATGAACTAAAAATTGGCAGGAACACAGCACAATAAAACCAGAAAATTCTCTGTTCTTCCAGGAAGAAGAGAAGCAGCCAGAGAATGAGCAGAAATTTCCAAACAAAACCAAAGGGATGGCCACTCATTCGGTAAGTTTACTTTCCTTCTTCCCCTCCTGTTATATTGGTACGTGATTACGAGATCCATTCGTGCACTCACCTCCTTTTGCTTTGCTTTCTCTCTTACATTTCTGACCCTGCAAAAGGAATGAATCTAGATCTACACGAACATGTAGCACTGAAACGGGCCTTTCAGGTCAAGAACACAGTGCTTCTCCTCCACATGGTCCACCTACCATGTCCTCCTCTGCTCACCCTAACTCTGTTCCTTTCTTCTCCTGTTTATCTAGCTTCCCCTTAAATGTCGATGTCAGCTTGATCCTGCATTAGCTGTAAACATCGCACCACGGAAGGAAAGAGACCATTTAACTGTGTGTCTGCTGTTGCTTTGGATCAATCTTACATCATTCCTACTGCTCCATGTTCTCCCATTGTGCTTTCTGTTTCAGATATTTATCAATGTTTCTGTTAACATGTCTTCACCCTATCTGCTTCAAGTTAAAATGTTGAAACTATGCAGGATTGATATTTCATAAATATTTAATTTTCAATCTTTTAAAAGTTTTTCTGCCTGATTATTTTCTTTCTGTTCTGAACGCATTGATTTAAGGGATTATAAACTTGCATACTTTTTAAAAACTGGATTTCACAGCATCTCGTAATTACGTATGTTATACAAGGTGCGAACAATTAGACTATAGAGTGGTACTTGCAGTACAGGGAACAGAGAATTCACTGCCACATGTTTTAGGCAGGAGGGGGATTATTCTAAAATATATTGTAATTCTTTTATTCTGACTGTGAGAATCCACATGTAACATTACATTACCAATTTCAATTATCTGGACTTCATTTTCAACAACAATCACCCCCCACCACTTGACTCTCAGGCACTGATGTTCCATGTCTTCAGAGTCATTGCAGCACAAACTGTGCAGATTTTTTTTTCTTTATTGATTTACAGGATGAGGGTGTCGCTGGTTAGGCAGCATTTATTGCCCATCCCTAATTACCCAAAGGGCAGTTAAGAGTCAACCACATTGCTGTGGGTTTGGAATCAGGCCAGACCAGGTAAGGATGGCAGTTTCCTTCCCTTAAGGATATTAGTGAATCAGATGGGTTTTTCCCCCAATGGATTCATGGTCATTGTTAGATTTTTAATTCCAGATATTTATTGAATTCAAATTCCCCCATCTGTCATGGCGGGATTTGAACCTGGGCCCTGTTTTAAAAAATTCTCAAGGTCAAGGACCAGGCTCGCAGGAAAGTAGTCTGACACAGAACAAACAGCCAAGAGGCGAGTCTGCTAGAATATAAGTGTTTTATTCCCCGCAGCGTCGCCACAACCAGGTCTCGTACTTACAACGGGTCTGGTTTATACTCACTCTACGTGTTACCGGAACTGGGAGCCGTCAGTTCTCGTAGAGCGGTTGCCAACAACCCACGCTCGGCGGTTAAACGCAACCCCGGAGCAGACTCTACCGAACTGGAGACTTTTCCAGCTGATATACTCTTTTCGAGATCTAAACATTCATGTGAACAGCAGAGCAAGGCTGAAAAACACATTCCATTCTGGTCACATACAGATAAGAAGATTCACACGGGAAGGTGTGTAATAAGATTCACACGGGACTAAGCGACACCTTCCATTTTCGGTTAGATTCACACATGTATTGGGACACAATTTTAACCCTTTCACCACAGGCCCCCAGAACATTATCTGGGTCTCTGGATTAACAGTCCAACAATAATACCACTAAGCCATCACCTCCCCATTAATGCAGAATGCAGTCATTCAGCTTGTTGAATCTGTGGTGGCTCTTTTGAGAGCAATTCAGTCAATCCCACCCAGTTTCCTTTTGAAATCGTTAATTGTCTCCAATTCTAGAGTTTGTAGGTGGTGGGTTCCAGGTCATTGTCACTCGATGAGTAGGAATGTAATCCCCACTAAATCATTTGTGTAACTTTTTAAATTTGTGCATCCACAGTCATTGTACTGTCAGCTAATGGTATTAGTATTTGTTTGTGTCCCTTATCTAAATCAGTGCTCCAATGTGACCTAACTAAAGTAGTATGCACCTGCCACATTACTTACCAACGTTTCTATTCTAAGGCCCTACAGGTGAAGGCAAGCATCCTTTACCACCTTATCCTCTTGTGTTGCCACTTATAAGCTATGGACTTGGACTCCAAGATCCCTATATATATCAGTGATTCAAATGGTCTTGCCATTTACTGTGTACGTTCCTCTTAAATTTGACCTCCCAAACTGCATCACCTCACGTTTGTCTGAGTTAAAAACTACCTGCTATTTCTCCGCCCAACTCACCCGCTGTATCCTTTGACAAACTTCCTCACTATCCACACTTCCATCAATTTTTTGTGTCGTCTGTAAACTTGCTAATTAGATCACCTACACTTTATCCAAATCATTTATGTACATAATATATATATATATATAACATATATCTATATTACACACAACAGAGGTCCCTGCATTGATCCATGTGGAACACCACTGGTCACAAACCTCCAGTTAGAAAAGCACTCCTCCACAAATAGACATTATCGATAACATTTGACCTACCCTCCTCACCGTCACTTCCTCAAAAAATTCAAGTTTGCGAGACAAGGCCTCTCCCACGCAAGCCCATGCTGACTATCTGTAATATCCCATTCTTTTCCAATTGCAAATAAATCCTGTCCCTAAGAATCTTTTCCAATAATTTCCCTATCATTGATATAAGGCTCACCAGCCTGTAATTTCCTGGATTATCCCTATTGACCATCTTAAACAAAGGATAAACATTGGATATTCTCCAGTCTTCTGAGAACTCTCCTAGTATCTCTGTCATAGGCTCCAGCAGTCTCCTCCCTTGCCACCTTCAATATCCTGGGTTAGATCCCATCAGGCTCTAGGGACTTAGCTACTGTAATGTTTTTCAACACACACTGTACCACTTCTTTGATATTGACATGCTGTAGAATATCAACATACCCCTCCCTGATCTTACCTTCATCCACGTCCAGAACCTGGTGAATACCGATGTGAAGAACTCATTCAGGGTTTCATCCACTTGCTCTGGCTCCAGGCATAAGCTACCTGCTTTGTCCTTGAGTGGACCCACCCTTAGCTACCCTCATACTCCTAATTTACATATAAAATTGCTTGGGACCCTCCTTAATCTTACTTTCCAAGGGTATTTCATGGCCCTGGTTGCCCTCCTAATTCTTTGTTTGAATTCTTCCCTTTTTCCATTATATTCCTCAAAAGCGTTATCTGATTTCAGTTTCCTAAGTCTTACATACACTTCCTTTTTATTTTTTGACCAAACTTTTAATATCTCTCATTATCCAAGCTTGCTGAATCTTGCTCTCCTTAACTTCATCCTCGCAGGAAAATGCTGGTCCTGAACTCAGATCAACTGGCCTGGAAAAGACACCCACATGTCAGATGTGGATGTACCCTCAAACATCTGTCCCCAATCTAGTTTCTCCAATTCCTGCTAAATACTGTAGTAATTAGCCTCCCCCGCCCCATTTAGCACCTAAGCACCTATCTGTATCGATAACTGGTCTTAAAACATACAGAATAACAATCATTGTCTCCGAAATACTTCCCCACTGAAAGTTGGATCATTCATTCCCCAATATAAGGTCCAGTATGTCTCCTTCGGGGGTTTGGAATGTCTCCATAGAGTTTCAAGATACCCTCCTGGATGTACCAACCAAATTCTGCCCCATCTAAGCCCCTGGCATTAAGGGAGTCCCTATCATTATTGGGGAAGTTAAAATCACCCACTACAACAATGCTGTTTGTTTTCACATCTATCCATCGTCTGCCTGCATATCTTTTCCTCTCTTTCTCATTATTTGTTGCGAGGCCGATGTTACAACCCCACCATAGTGACTGCACCTTTCTTGTTCCTAAGTTCTACCCAAATAGCCTCACTGGATGAGCTCCCTGAGATGTCCCCTCTCAATACAGCTGTGACATTCTTCTTAATTAGTAATGGAACTCCCCACCATTTACATCCTCCTCTAGCTCACCTGAAACATTTAAATCCTGGAATGTTGAGCTACCCTTCTCTCAACCAAGTTTTAGTAATGGCCACAATATTGTGGAGCTGTAAGCTCATCTCCCTTACCTGCTGTGCTCCTTGCTCTCCAGACCGCCAGTCCAGCCTTTTCATCTTGCTTTTCAACTTTTACCTCACTCCCTAAATTCCCTTTACAGAACCTCACCTTTCTTCCTGCCTATATCATTGGTACCAATATGAACCATGACCTCTGGCTGCTCACCCTCCCCTTTTGGAATGTCTCACTCAAAAGATATCCTTGTCCCTAGAGTCTCAAACTGTTTATCCTTTGCTCCTAAGATAGTCCCTCCATACCGGAGATCACCACAGTGAAATGATATATTTCCTTAAATAAGGAAACAAATCTGTTAATAGTATTCCAGACGTGATCTTTTGAGTATCTTGTACAGTTAGGTAAAAACAATGACTGCAGATGCTGGAAACCAGATTCTGGATTAGTGGTGCTGGAAAAGCACAGCAGTTCAGGCAGCATCCGACTGCTCCTCAGATACTGCCTGAACTGCTGTGCTTTTCCAGCATCACTAATCCAGTACCTTGTACATTTGCAGTAAAATATCCCTAATCTTATATTCCGATTGTCTTGCTATTCCAGCGTTCCATTAGCCTTCCTGATTTCACGTTGTGTGCTAGCTTTCTTTGTTTTGCACAATTTACATCCAAATGGGCGGCACGGTGGCTCCGTGGTTAGAACTGTGGCCTCACAGCGCCAGGGATCCGGGTTCGATTCCAGCCTTGGGTGACTGTGTGGAGCTTGCACATTCTCCCTGTGTCTGCATGGGTTTCCTCCGGTTGCTCCGTTTTCCTCCCACAGTCCAAAGATGTACAGGTCAGGTGGGTTGGCCATGCTAAATTGCCCATAGTGTGAGGTGCGTTAGTCAGAGGGAAGTGGGATACTCTTCAGAGGGTCGGTGTGGACTTGTTGGGCCGAAGAGCCTGATTCCACACTGTAGGCAATCTAATCTAACCTAAAACTATTTGCTTTGCAGCTTTCTGCAAGTTTTGTCCGTTTAAGTAATTTTTTTTGTTCTCCAGTTAAAAATGAACAACTTCACATTTTCCCACATTCTACCCCATTTACTAACTTTTTGCCCACTTACTTAACCTATCAGTATCACTCTGTAAACTATTTGTCTCCCTCTGTCAACCTGGCTTTCCAGCTATTTTTGTGTCACCTGCGAATTTGGCTGTATCTGTACTACATTTACTTTCCACCAAGCCGTTGCAATATATAGTAAACAGTTGTGGCCCCAGCAGTGATTCCTGTGGAAAATCACTGTTCGTGAGTCACCAACCGTAGAAAAACCTATTATTCCCACTCGCTGTTTCCTGCCTGTGAGCCAATTCTCTGTCTATTCCAATGTACTGGAACAACAGTGGGGCTCTCCGGACATAGCCTTTTGTGAGATACCTTATTGCATGCCTTCTGTAAGTCCATATGCAACTCATCTGATTTCCGTATATCCAGTTTGGTTGAGACTTCCTTGAAAAATTCTGAAGAATTAGGCTGACAAAGTTTCTCTTTCATGAACACAAAAACAAAAACAGAAATTGCTGGAAAAGCTCAGGTCCAGCAGCATCTGTGGAGAGAAACCAGATTAACGTTTCAGGCCGAGTGCCCCTTTAGACCTTTCATGAAGCCTTGACGTCTTTCCAAATATTCTGCTATTACTTCCTTCATCATTGATGCCAATAATTTTCTGACCATAGGCTAATTGGCCTATGGTTACCTGTTTTTTGCCTCCCTTCTTTCTGAATAGGGGTGCCACATTAAGCAGTTTTCGAAATCTCTGGAAGGTCTCCAGAATCCAGTGAATTCTGGAAAACTAGAAACAACACCTCTTTGTGGCTGCCTGTTTTAGGATCCTAGGAATGCAAGCTATCAGAGCCATGGGACTTAGCTACCTTCAGCCCCATTAGTTTGTCTAATACTACTTCTCTAGTGAAGTTACTTAGTTCCTTGTTTGTACTATTTTGTACTAATGGAACTTTTGAATTATCTTCCACTGTAATGCCATTTCTTTGTTCCCAAAATAATCTCCCTAGATTCATTTTCTAAGGGTATATGTTCACTTTGACCTCTTTCTTTCTTCATTTATTTAAAGAAGGTCCATTGTCAATTTTTAAATATTCTCACTAGTTTGCTCTCATAAAGTATTTACTCTGCCTTTAGGGATAGTTTCTTAGCCTACTGGGATAAATTCCGAATGCAGCAAAGCAGGGCTGAAAAGAGCTGTCACTGACTCTGACCTCCTTTTATGCTTTCTCTTTGAACTTAATATTCTCCTTGACTTGCTTGGATAGCCACGGTTGGTTATCCCTCTCTCTGAATCTTTCCTCCTTACTGGGATGTATTTTTGCTGAGAGTCATGAGTTTCTTCCTTAAATATCTGGCACTGCTTGCTTACTGTCATTGCTGCTTATCTCAGAGAAAGTAAGGACTACAGATGCTAGAGGTCGGAGTCAAAAAGCATGTCGCTGGAAAAGCACAGCAGGTCAGGCATTCCTGACGAAGGGCTTATGCCCGAAACGTCAACTCTCCTCAGATGCTGCCTGTCCTGCTGTGCTTCTCCAGCGCCATGCTTTTTGATTCCTGCTAATCGATCTATCCATTTCACTTTAGCTAACTCAATCTTTATTTCACTGTAATTCCCTCCAAGTTGAACGTAGTTGTTTCTGAAACATGTTTCTCATTCTCAAACTGCGTATGAGATGTTATGATCACTACTTCCTTTTTTTAAAACTCTATGGTCATTTATTAAGCCTGTGTTATTACCCAGTACTAGATCCCATGTAGAAAACTATCGAGAATGCACTCGATGAATTTATTGTTGTAGTTACCCTTTCCAATTTGACTAACCCAGTCAACATAAAGATTAAAGTTACCCATAATTCTTGCTGTCTGTTTACATGCTCTTATTTGTTGATTTATAGTCTTTCCAACAGTGTGTTTCGGGGTCTGTACACTACTCCTTTTCCTTGCTGTATGTTTTTTTTTAGCCTCTGCCCAAACAGACTCTGCATCATCTTAGGCTAGATCATCTCAAGCAGCTGTCCTCATTTCATTTTTTATTAACAGCACTACCCCACCACCTCTTCCATCCCTCCCATCTCTCTGAAAAGTCAAATATCCCTGAATATTGCATTACCAGTTTTGGTCTCCTTGCAGTCATTCCATAATGGCATGTTCGTTCATGTCAGTTTGCTGTCAGTTCGTTTACCTTAGTCAGAATGCTTTGTGCGTTAAGATACAAAGTCCTTAAGCTTGTTATATTATTGAATTTCTCACCACTTTTATGATTACTTGGTCCAAAATAACATTTGCACATTCTGTCCCTTCCTTTTGTTTTCTGGTAACAGTGAACCCTGTCATTAACCTACATTTCTACCTTCAATTTTATAATTTGCCATTCGACTCAACGCATCCCTCCACTATTTACCTTCAACCCTATTCACAGCCATAGTTATGCAATTTGCCAGGATTCTGATCCAGCCCCCATTGGAACAGCTCTCTTGAGAAGGAACTGAGGGCATTGTTGCTACGTTTGCAGATGACATAAAGATAATTGGAAGGACAGGTAGGGTTGAGGAGATGGGGATTTTGCAGAAGGACTTGGGACAGGCTAGGAGAGTGGACAAAGGTGGCAGATGGAATACATTGTGAGAAAGTGTGATGTTATGGTAGGAAAACTACCGATGTGGGATATTTTCTAAATGAAGGAAGGGTTCTGAAATCTGAAGCATAAAGGAAGTTGAGAATCAGGATTCTCTTAAGATTAACATGCAGGTTAAGCTGGCAGTTAGGAAGGTAAATGCAACGTTAGTATTCATTGTGAGAGCTAGAATACAAGAACAAAGATGTATGACAAAGACTATATAGGCTCTGGTCAGATAACATTTGGAATATTGAGAGCAGTTTTGGGCTTTTTATTTAAGGAAAAACATGGTGGTCCTGGAGGGCGGAGGGGGTCCAAAGAAGGTTTACAAGAATGAGTCTGGGATTGAAGAACTTTTAATATGAGGAGCGATTGGGGCTCTACATACTGTAGCTTAGAAGGCCGAGCGGGGAGATCTCATTGAAACTTACAGAATAATGAGTTGGACGGAGTGGATGTAGAGGAGATATATGCACTAGTAGGAGAGACTAGTGGGACCTGAAGGCACAGCCTCAGAATGAAGGAACAACCTTTTAGAACTAAGCTGAGGAATTCCTTCAGCCAGACGGTGGAAAATGTATGGAACTCATTATTGCAGGTGACTGTGGAAGCCAAGTCATTGAGTGTATTTAAGACAGAGAGAGGTTCTTGATTAGTAAGGGGATTAAAGGTTACAGGAAGAAAGCATGAGGATGCAATTGAGATGATCGAATGGTAGAGTAGACACAATGAGCTGAGTGGCGTTATTCTCTTATGGTCTTCTAATAAATGGTGCTTGACCACAGTGTTTATAAAGCAGGGTTTGACACTGAGTCATACAAAATGTTATCAACGCTTGGTCAAAGAGGTAGGTTTGAGGATTGTTTTAAAGGTGGAAAGCGAATAAAAGAGAAACATAAGTTAGAGGCTGATCTACTGAAGCACAGCCAGTAATTTAAAATTGTGGGTGGACATGAGGCTGGAATTTAAGGAGTTGAGAAATCTCAGAGGGTTGTGCACCTGGAGGAGATTGTGGAGATAGGGAGGAATTTGAAAGCAGGGCTGAGTCCAGGGACCAGTGTGGGTTATCCAGGACAGGACTGATGCATGAATGCAAATTGATGCGAGCAATGTCACGGCCAGCAGAGATTTACTTAACATCAGGATTATAGAGGAGAGAATGTGGGAGAACCCCCAGCCTGTATATTGGAATAGTCCAATCTCGAGGTAATAAAGGTATTAAGGAGGGTTCATCAGCAGATATTGCAGTGGCTGAGGAGTTGTTATGGAGGTGGGAATATAAGATGTTAATTATGGTGCTGAGACTCATTTCAAGGTCAGATATGATTACAAAGTGGTAAATAGTCTGGTTTCGCCTCAGAGGGAAGACGACAGTGGCTAGAAATGATGTCCCACGAATTCAAACCCATTTCTCCCACACCAATCTTTGAGTCACATGTTTACCTCTTTCCTCTCATTGACCCTGTGCCAGTTAGCTTGTGGCTCCTGTAATTGGAGATTAATTCCTTTTTATGTTCTGCTTTTTAGTTTAGCTCCTAGCTGCTCAGTATTCCCTCAGCAGAATCTCTCTTTACCTATATTGTTGGCACTATGTGAACCACGACACCTGGATTTTGCCCCTCCCGCTGTAAGTTGCTCTCCAACCCCATTGAGAGATCCTGAATCTGGGCTCTAGGCAGGTAACATAGCCATTGTTCCTGGCCACAGAGAAAAGTGTCCGCTCACTATATACTATCCCCAATTGCAACTACATTTCTCTTTTATTCTCTGTCTTGACTGGCTTCTTGTACCATGGTGCTGTGGTCAGTTTGCTCATCCTTCCTGCAGCCCCCACTCTCATCCACACAGGGAGCAAGAATTTCAAAGCTGTTAGACAAGCTCAAGGGCTGAAGCTCCTTCAGCACTACCTCCTGGATCTCTCTACCTGCCTTGCTCATAGACACCTGTCCTGTCCCAAGCCACTCAAGAAATTCGAAGCAGTTAATCTAAGGGGTGTGACTGCTTCCTGAAACAGTGTCCAGGTTACTCTGCCCCTTCCTTGAAGTGTCATAATGTTTGAAGCTCAGACTCCAGCTCATCAACTTTGCGACAGAGGTCCTTAAGCAAACAACATCTGCTACAGATGTGGTCACTATGGGGTCCAGCTCCAACATCATGCAGGTACAACACATCATCTGGCCCTGCATCTCAATTTTATTTACTTCATTCTTAATTTGTGCTTTTTAAAATTTCCTACTTTTAGTTTGTAATCTGTAAACATTTCCCCTATTTACCTTAAATCTGAAAGTAATCTATAATAGTCAAAGTCAAAAATCCACAATCACCTGATGAAGGAGCGTCGCTCCGAAAGCTAGTGCTTATAATTAAACCTGTTGGACTGTAACCTGGTGTTGTGTAATTTTTGACTTTGTACACCCCAGTCCAACACCGGCACCTCCAAGTTATAATAGTCAAATTAGCATGCCAACCAGTGAACGGTTGGCTTACCTATGACTTACCTATCATATAAATCTGCTTTGTCACGGGGCCTTAATTCTGGTTTCAGCTTATCCTGTCAAAACAAATCTTAAATCTTATGAGCCAAAAAAAGCAAGCAAAAAGCATCTCTTCCCTTCGACAGCAAATTTCCACTTACACTTACACAGATTTAATATTGGTTTTCCTCTTGAATACATATTCTCGTGAATTGTCCTGATGAGTACAAAATGAAAAACTTCACCAAAATGACATTTTATAGTAAAACTCAAGTTCTGCACAACCAAAGCAAGGACTGATTCAGGATAGTCAGCCTCACTTTATGCTTGGGCAATCGTGTCTCACTAACTTGAGTGAGTTATTTTTGAAGTAGTAACAAAGAGGATTGATGAGGACAGAGTGATGGGTGTGATCTGCATGGACTTCAGTAAGCCGTTCGGCAAGGTTCCCCACGGGAGACTGGTTAGCAAGGTTAGCTCACATGGAATACAGGGAGATCTAGCCATTTGGATACAGAACTGGCTCAAAGGTAGAAGACAGAGGGTGGTGGTGGAGGGTTATTTTTCAGACTGGAGGCCTGTGACCAGTGGTGTGCCACATGGATCAGTACTGGGTCCACTGCTTTTCGTCATTTATATAAAACGATTTGGATGCGAACATAGGAGGTACAGTTAGTAAGTTTGCAGGTGACACCAAAATTGGAGGTGTAGTGGACAGTAACGAAGGTTATCTCAGTAAACTCCACCTTGACCAGATGGACCAATGGGCTGAGGAGTGGCAGATGGAGTTCAATTTAGATAAATGTGAGGTGCTGCATTTTGGAAAGACAAATCAGGGCAGGATGTATACACTTAATGGTAAAGTCCTGAGGAGTGTTGCTGAACAAAGAGACTTTGGAGTGCAGGTTCATAGCTTCTTGAATTTGGAGCCGCAGGTAGATAGGATAGTGAAGAAGGCGTTTGGTATGATTAGATTCCCTACAGTATGGAAGCAGGCCATTGGGCCCCACCAGTCCACACCGACCCTCCGAAGAGTAACCCACCCAGACCCATTTCCCTCTGACTAATGCACCTGACACTAGGGGCAATTTAGCATGGCCAATCCACCTAATCTATACATCATTGGATTGTGGGAGGAAACTGGAGTACCCAGAGGAAACCAACGCAGACACAAGGAGAATGTGCAAGCTCCACACAGACAATCGCCCAAGGCTGGAATTGAACCTGGGTCCCTGGCGCTGTGAAACTGCAATGCTAGCCACTGTGCCACCCTCTAATATGCTTTCCTTTACTGGTCAAAGCATTGAGTATAGAAGTTCAGACATTATGTTCCGGAAATAGGTTAGGCTGTTTTCAGAATACTGTGTGCAATTCTGGTCGCCCTCCTATAGGAAGGGTGTTGTGGAACTTGAAAGGATTCAGAAAAGACTTGCAAGGATGTTGCCAGGGTTGGAGGATTTGAGCTATAGGGAGAGGCTGAATAGGCTGGGGCTGTTTTCCCTGGAGCATCGGAGGGTGACCTAATAGGGGTTTATAAAATCACGAAGGGCATCGATTGGGTAAATAGACAAGGTATTTTCCCTGGAGTGGGGGAGTCCAGAACTAGAGGGCATAGGTTTAGGGTGAGAGGGGAAAAATTTAAAAGGGACCTAAGGGGTACCTTTTTCTCACAGAGGGCAGTACGTGTATGGAATGAGCTGCCAGAGGAAGTGGTGGAGGCTGCAACAATTACAAAATTTAAAAGGCATCTGGGTGGGTATAGGAAGAGTTTAGAGGGATATAGGCCAAGTGCTGGCAAATGGGACTAGATTAATTTAGCATATCTGGTTGGCATGGATGAGTTGGACCAAAGGGTCTATTTTCGTACTATACATTTCTATGACTCTAAAGGGATTACTTGAATGTATGGACTTGGGAAATGCAGTTTTAACTACAGCTAGTCTATTTCTGTTAAATTATTTCTCATTTTCATGTTTGCAGGGCGCAGTGGCTCAGACCTGGGAAGATGCACCGTACTTTTTCATCATTCAGGTGCAAGGACGGAACACTTCGAATAAGAATTGGAGTTTAATCAGTAGGTTTTCAGTATAGTACTAAAATAATGCTCTGATGAAAAGTCATCGAGTCTCGAAACATTTGCTTGCTCTTTCTGTATGGATGTTGTCTGATCTGCTGTGATTTCCAGCATGTTTTGTTTTCAGCTCTAATCCCTGATTTCAGCTGAGACAGGGACCACAAAGGACTACAATTCACTAGGCTATGCTGGGGACAGTAATTTTGATACAATTTCATTACTGATCCCCAACTATCACAGGTGATATTGTGAAGTTTGTTGTCGTCGAGAAGTAGAATCTAGGTATGAAATCCTAGAATTTGTGGGCTTGTGAAATAAAAACTGGAAAAGTACATTAAAGCATGACAGCAGTCATATTAGTTAGTTATTGACCATTGTTGCGAGATTGATCTGTAAAGCTGGGTAATCGACTCAAGACCTACAGTGCAGGGGCATTTGCAAGCTTGATAAAAGTGGAAAGCTCGAAGAAACAAGGTGGGAAATAATGGTAAGGTAATACCAAACTTCATCTCATTGAAAGCAAGGTGCTGTGGATACCAGAAATCTGAACTAAAAGCAAAATGCTGGAAATACTCAGTTGGTGACTCAGCATCTCTCTTTTTCTCCCTCTCTCTCTCTCTTTCTC
>NC_057750.1:17822115-17828055 GCF_004010195.1 Chiloscyllium plagiosum
TTTTGTCTCTTTTTCTCTCTTTTTCTCTGTTTTTCTCTCTCTATTTCTGTCACTCTTTCTCTCTCTTTTTCTTTCTCTCTTTCTCTCTCTCCCTCTCTTTTTCTCTCTGTCTTCCCCCTCTCTCTCTCAAAACAGAGATAATATTTCAGATTGACCTTTTGTGGACTTGGTGAAAGGTTACAAACCTGAAATATTAATTCTGCTTCTCATTCCTGCCTGGAGATAGCCCACGTGATCTGCTAATGAAGGAGAAGAAACTCAAAATTGTGACAATTATCGCACTCTGACACAGAAAATGGGCAGCTGCTGTCTGGGCAGATTGATACATAATACAGTTCCTGTGAACACCAAGTAAAGATTAGCTTTGTGTTAATATCAAAGCAGAATGGTAGTGAGAGTGGGCTGTCTCTTTGAAAAGAAGACAGTAAACGGAGATGGATTTATGGCGATACACCAGATTTTTTGGATTTTTAAGGAGCAAGCAGCACATTTTGCTGAGGGAAGTTAAATATGGGAGACTTGGGCTGAGTCAGAGAATGTTGTAAGTTGCAGATTGACAGGGAGGGTAAGGAGGTGGGATATATTCTAGTAATGCATTTAGGCAAGACTAATTCTAGAACGAATTATACAATGAACGGAAGAGCCCTAGGAAAAGTTGATGAGCAGAGAGATCTAGGAGTGCAGGTCCAGTGTACCCTGAAGGTTGCTGCACAGGTGGATGGAGTGGTCAAAAAGGCATATAGTATGCTTGCCTTCATTGGACGGGATATTGAGTATAAGAGCTGGCAAGTCATGTTAAAATTGTACAGGACGTTGGTTCAGCCACATTTAGAATAGTTTCCCTGTTAAGTAGTGTTTGATTTATGTTGATTTTAGTTGATTTGTTGAAGTCTCAAGTCTTAAGATATTAAATCTTGACCTGTGGTTTATTTCTATTGGTTGCTGAGAATTTGTTTTTAAAGTTCATGATAGGATTAGTTGCAAATTGAAGGCTGTTGTAGAATTGAAACCCTGTTGCGAAACTGGATGCAGTGGAGAATTCCAAAGTTTAGATAAAGAAAATTTCATGTTTGCCTTTGCTTATTTGGTGCTCAGGCATTTCTGGAACGAAGTCCTATCTGTTAATAGCTTAGAACCGTGAACAAGTGTTAATGGAAGCCTGTGGCTTGCAGGTTTTGAGGTTGACTTGAATAGGGGCTAAACAAGCAGATTATTGAAATATTACTTCAGTACATAAACTGAGAGGAAAAGGGTGATCCCAGTAGCAGTTGAGTTAACCAGGCTTCAATACAAATTAATCAAGTTGAGTTGGAAGTGGCAAATATATACATTCAAAAGGAAGAGAAATGCGAAAATTAAGGAATAGATCAATTTGAACATTTGAATGAGAATTTCAAAAGCAAGAGACTCTAACTCCGATGGGAGAGAAAGGATGTGAGGAAATTTCAAATAGACAGAATTATTGTGTGATTAGAGAAGGTAATAAGTCTTGGTGACTTAGAATTAACTCATGACTAGATTAGATTAGATTCCCTACAGTGCGGAAACAGGCCCTTCGGCCCAACAAGTCCACACCGACCCTCTGAAGAGTAACCCACCCAGACCCATTTCCCTCTGACTAATGCACCTCGCACTATGGGCAAGTTAGCTTGGCCAATTCACCTGAACTGCACACTTTGGACTGTGGGAGGAAACCGGAGCATCTGGAGGAAACCCGCACAGACACGGGGAGAATGTGCAAACTCCACACAGACAGTCACCCAAGGCTGAGAATCAAACCTGGGACCCTGGTGCTGTGAGGCAGCAGTGCTGTCCACTTAGCCACTGTGCCCCCCCCATTGTTTTGAGTTTTACAAGGACCATTTGCCCAGTGTGTCTGTCAGAGGAAGTATTTCAGAAAGTTGCGATGAAACCTCAATAACCAAAAGAAACTTGACTTGTTTATCGCAGGTTCACACGAAAGGTTTTGAAGGTGTGCTCATTCCTTTCAGACAAATCGGGTGACTGTTATAATGAAAATAGTTGTTCTCAGTGCCGGGTTTGTATCAGAGGATTACAAGCACTGAAATGTGATAAAAGGGCAAGAATGATCGCTGTACTCCAGGCAGGAAGTTAGAATGTTTACAATCTCGGGCATTGAGAAGGTCTTTGCTGTAGCACAATCATCAGACTGTCAAAAAGGGATGAGTATATCCAAAACTTTTCCTACAAGCCCATTCTGCAATTAAAGAATTAGGTTTTCCTTTGGTCATTGCATTACCATGGTAGCTTTCCCAAATACTACTACGCTACAAGTAGATGCTAAGAATTTTGGCAATATTGCATTTTAATTTGTATTTTCCCCTTTAACTAAAGGTGGAAAAAAAAATGTTCTTGACTGGCTGGGAAGATGGTGGCCATACTTAATAATGAACCAGAGACAGATTGATGTAATCAAGTGATAGCCAACATTAAGGGCATTTAAATGGACATTGGATAGACATATGGACAGAAATTCAATAGTGTAGGATAGATGAGTTTCACAGGTCGGGGCAGCATCGAGGGCTGACGGGCCTATACTGCGCTGTAATGTCCTATGTTCTACATCTTAATACAAAACTTTGGAGAGACAGAGTATGCAGCTGTTGTTAAAAGCAGGCAGAAACTGATTTTGTGTTAGCAACTGAGCAAGATGTTTGTGAGAGCAAGTTCTCTATTTGAAAAGAAGATGGCAGTTGCGTTAACGGAACGCAATTTGCTAAAGCGGGTCTTGATAATGGAAATTGAATCCTTCCAGCTTTTGAAGGACATTAGATTTGCAACCTGGCATGGCGGGGAGAAATGAGCCCTGCTTGCAAGAACATGAGACTGATTTTTATAATGCTGTATATCTGCCAGAGAAGTATGGTGTACAAAGTATTTAGTAATCTTAAAAGCGCTTTCCTTTAGTTGGTGTATTAGTTGCCTGCTAAGTAGTATTGATTTTCGTTCATTTGTTGCAGGAAAAATGCTAGATTCTGAAATATTGACCTTTGGCTTATTTACATCAGACACTTTGAAATTCCGCTATTAAAAAGTCATAGATTTTCCAAGGATTATAACTTCCATCAAATGTTGGTCCTGTTCACCACGTCAAACTTTAGCAAGGGATATTTCGTATTGATGACCTGCACTTCAAGTTGGTTGTTGTATAGGATTGATTAATTAAGGTAGCATGTTTTCTCCTGACTGACACTGATATACAATGTCATTTTAAAATAAATTCTGCTCAAATGATGCAAGAAAGTAGCATATGGTGCAAGTAACCTGATGAGATACTACCCAGTATAATTTTTCATGAGAATTCATGGAGCCTATGGACATATTGGTGTCTAACCAATGAAAGGTCACCTTGCCCTCAGTGTAACGTGTGCATGTTAATGAGGCTGGTTCACACTTGAAACTTCTGAACTGATTTGTTATCTTGTGCTCTTTCTCTCCTTGTAGTAGAAGTAGAAATGTTGGGACCCCACGGATACATTTCTGCTACAGATTGGCCCTTAATGATTGTAAGTATTATACTCACCTTGATGGTTGCAATTTACTAATAAATCTGATTGTTTTAAAGTGTGTTTCCATCTAGCTACATATGTGGGCTAATGAGTGGAAAATCCTGAGAATTAAACTGGGCAATTAATTAAAAGTCTAATGTGGAAAAAGGATTTACTCCATACTTGCAAATGAACAGGCAAGGTGTTTGATTTGCAGTTTATTCAGGGTCTTTTTAAAGTAGGGTTTGCTTTGGGAACATGCACTTTATTAAGTTTTCAATTTTTGCAATTGATTAAAGAGTACCCTACTTTTTCTCTAACATACATGCTCACTCTCTTTCTCTTTCAATCATATGCATTCGCACACACACACCCCTTCTGTGACTATGCCTATTTTAAGGTCACCACAGGTCAAATCCTCACAAACAACATTTTTTTTTATCTTCCAATATAAAGAGAGTTGAGGCTTGTTTTGCGAAGGTATCCCTGTACAGAGCTGATACATGATGGGAGCAGCTTAATAAAGGTGTGACCTGGGGACCTTGCTACTGCATCACCATCATCAGAGCTGTGTCTCGCAATAGATTTTTTGAACTGAAAGACTGGGGTTTACACATCTTATGGTGATGTTTGAAGCAATTCAGTTCAACAGCTTGCAATATGTGAAGTAACTTTATTTTTGTGAGATGTGGGCATTACTGACAAACAAAGCAGCTATTTTCTGTTCAGCCAGATTCTGTAAACAACCGTAAAAAGACTAATTTGTTTAACTGTTGCAAGCAAGCACGCTGCCACCATGTGTATGTCCAAAACCAGGGTCCACAAATATAGGATGGTCACCAATAAAACCACAAGGAGTTCAGGAGAACCTTCTTTTCAAAAAATGCTTGCTTTGAGGCAGAAAGCGTGGGTGCATTTAAAGGGAAGCTGTATAAGTGAATGAAGGAGAATGGACTTGGAAGAATAACCAGTAGATGAGTTAAGGTAATGTAGGCTTGTGTGGGGCATAAACCCTAGCATGGGCCTTTTGGTGAATGGCTTGCTCCTAGCAAAGTATAACAGGAGGATCCAGTCAACGCCTGTCTGTAAAACTATAAGATGTAATCTGAGGTAACCCTCTTCGCTGTCCACTACATTTCCAATTTCAGTGTCATCTGCAAACTTACTAACTGTACCTCTTATGCTCATATCCAAATCATTTACGTAAATGACAAAAAGTAGAGGGCCCAGCACCGATCCTTGTGGCACTCCACTGGTCACAGGCCTCCAGGCTGAAAAACAACCCTCCACCACCACCCTCTGTCTTCTACCTTTTGAGCCAGTTCTGTATCCAAATGGCTAGTTCTCCCTGTATTCCATGAAATCTAATCTTGCTAATCAGTCTCCCATGGGAAACTTTGTCGAACGCCTCACTGAAGTCCATATAGATCACATCCACTACTCTGCCCTCATCAATCTTCTTTGTTACTTCTTCAAAAAACTCTATCAAGTTTGTGAGACATGATTTCCCACGCACAAAGCCATGTTGACTATCCCGAATCAGTCCTTGCCTTTCCAAATACATGTACATCCTGTCCCTCAGGATTCCCTCCAACAACTTGCCCACCACCAAGTGGACAGCGAAGAGGGTTACCTCAGACTACAACAGGATCTGGGCAGAGGGGCCAATGGGCTGAGAAGTGGCAGATGGAGTTTAATTCAGATAAATGTGAGGTCCTGCATTTTGGGAAAGCAAATCTTCGCAGGACTTATACACTTAATGGTAAGATCCTAGGGAGTGTTGCTGAACAAACAGACCTTGGAGTGCAGGTTCATAGCTCCTTGAAAGTGGAGTCGCAGGTAGATAGGATAGTGCAGAAGGCTTTCCTTTATTGGTTAGAGTATTGAGTACAGGAGTTGGGAGGTCATGTTGCCGCTGTTCAGGACATTGGTTAGGCCACTGTTGGAATATTGCATGCACTTCTGGTCTCCTTCCTATCGAAAAGATGTTGTGAAACATGAAAGCGTTCAGAAAAGATTTACAAGGATGTTGCCGGAGTTGGAGGATTTGAGCAATAGGGAGAGGCTGGGGCTGTTTTCCCTGGAGCGTCTGAGGCTGAGGGGTGACCTTATAGAGGTTTACAAAATTATGAGGGGCATGGATAGGATAAATAGAGAAAGCCTTTTCCCTGGGGTCGGGGAGTCCAGAACTAGAGGGCATTGGTTTAGAGTGAGAGGGGAAATATATAAAAGAGACCTAGGGGGCAACTTTTTCATGCAGAGGGTGATATGTGTATGGAATGAGCTGCCAGAGGATGTGGTGGAAGCTGGTACAATTGCAACATTTAAGAGGCATTTGGATGGGTCTATGAATAGGAAGGGTTTGGAGGGATATGGGCCGGGTGCTGGCAGGTGGGAGAAGATTGGGTTGGGATATCTGGTCAGCATGGAT
>NC_057750.1:17828673-17835388 GCF_004010195.1 Chiloscyllium plagiosum
ACAACCCTCTACCACCACCTGCTGTCTTCTACCTTTGAGCCAGTTCTGTATCCAAATGGCTAGTTCTCCCTGTATTCCATGAGATCTAACCTTGCTAACCAGTCTCCCATGGGGATCCTTGTCGAATGCCTTACTGAAGTCCATGTAGATCATGTTTACTGCTCTGTCCTCATCAATCCTCTTTGTTACTACTTCAAAAAACTCCATCAAGTTTCTGAGACATGATTTCCCACACACAAAGCCATGTTGACTATCCCTAATCAGACCTTGTCTTTTCAAATACATGTACATCCTGTCCCTCCCGATTCCCTCCAACAACTTGCCCACCACCAACATCAGGCTCACCGGTCTATAGTTCCCTAGCTAGTCCTTCCTTAAATAGTAATATCACATTCACCAACCTCTAGTCTTCCGGCACCTCACCTGTGACTATCGATGCTACAAATATGTCAACAAGAGGCCCTGCAATCACTTCCCTAGCTTCCCACAGAGTTGTTGGGTACACCTGATTAGGTCCTGGGAATTTATCCACTTTTATGCGTTTCAAGATTTCCAGCACTTCCTCCTCTGTAATATGGACATTTTTCAAGATGTCACCATCTATTTCCCTACATTCTATACCTTCTATATCCTTTTCCACAGTAAACACTGATGCAAAACACTGGTTTAGTATCTCCCCCATCTGCTGCGGCTCCACAAAAAGGCAGTCTTGCTAATCTTTGAGGGGCCCTATTCTCTTCCTAGTTATCCTTTTGTCCTTAATGTATTTGTAAACACCCTTTGGATTCTCCTTAATTCTATTTGCCAGATCTATCTCATGTCCCCTTTTTGCCGTCCTGATTTCCCTCTTAAGTATACGCCTACTGCCTTTATACTCTTATAAGGATTCACTCAATCTATCCTATCTATACTTCACATATGCTTCCTTCTTTTTCTTAACCAAACCCTCAATTTTTTTAGTCATCCAGCATTCTCTTCGCATACCAGCCTTTCCCTTTCCCCCGAACAGGAATATACTGTCTCTGGATTCTCGTCTCATTTCTGAAGGCTTCCCATTTTCCAGCTGTCCCTTTATCTGCGAACATCTGCCCCCAATCATCTTTTTTGAAAGTTCTAGCCTAATACCGTCAAAATTAGCCTTTCTCCAATTTAGAACTTCAACTTTTAGATCTGGTCTATCCTTTTCCATCACTATTTAAAAACTAATAGTATTATGGTCACTGGCCCCAAAGTGCTCCCCCACTGACACCTCAGTCACCTGCCCTGCCTTATTTCCCAAGAGTCAGACAGGTTTTGCACCTTCTCTCGTGAGTGCATCCACATACTGAATCAGAAAATTGTCTTGTACACACTTAACAAATTCCTCTCCATCTAAATTCTTAACACAATGGCAATCCCAGTCTATGTTTGTAAAGTTAAAATCCCCTATGTGCAGCACGGTGGCTCAGTGGTTAGCACTGCTGCCTCACAGCAACATGGACCTGAGTTCAATTCCAGCCTCAGGCGACTGTCTTTTGGAATTCACACATTCTCCCCGGATTCCTCCCGCAATCCAAAGATGTGCAGGCCAGGTGAATTGGCCATGCTAAATTGCCCATAGCATTAGGTGCATTAGTCAGCAGTAAATATAGGGTAGGGAGGGTAGGTTGCTCTTCGGAAAGTCTGTGGATTTGTTGGGCATATGACCTGTTTCCATACTGTAGGGAATTGAATCTAATGTAATCTACCATAACCACTGTATTATTCTTCCAGATAACTGAGATCTCCTTACAAATTTGTTTCTCAATTTCCCTCTGACTATTAGGAGATCTATAATACAATCCAAATAAGGTGATCATCCCTTTCTTATTTCTCAGTTCCACCCAAATAACTTCCCTGGTTGTATTTCCAGGAATATCCTCAGTCAGTACAGCTGTAATACTACCCCTTATCAAAATGCCACTCCCCCTCCTCTTGCCTCCCTTTCTATCTTTCCTGTAGCATTTGTGTCCTGGAACATTAAGCTCCCAGTCCTGTCCATCCCTGAGCCATGTTTCTGTAATTGCTATGATATCCCAGTCCCATGTTCCTAACCATGCCCTGAGTTCATCTGCCTTTCCTGTTAGGCCTCTTGCATTGAAATAAATGCAGTTTAATTTGAGTCCTGCCTTGTTCTTTGCTTTGTCCCTGCCTGCCCTGACTGTTTGACTCTCTTCTTTTCTCAACTGTACCAGTCTCAGATTGATCTCTTTCCACGCGATCTCTAGATATCCTTTCTTTTACCTTACTGTTATTTCTATTTGCACTGAGTTCATCTGTTTGTACCTGAAAGCTTTCAGGTACAGATTTCAGATTCTGGTTTCAAGTACTCTATTCTCTGAAGTCTAAAGTGTTTGCCTAAATTGAAATCCATTTATAGCAGTTTTGCCCATTTACTTAAGCAATGAATATTTTTATTGGACAGCTAGTTTGCAGAGTGATGCACGTAGCATGGGTTCAGTCCCGCGCTGGCTGAGGTTACCATGAAGGACTCTGTTTCTCTATCTCTCCCCTTGCTTGAGGCATGATGACCCTCAGGTTAAACCTTCAGCATCTGGCTCTCTCTGACAGCCCTATTGTCTGGTTGGACTGTGGCAACATTTATTTTTTGTGTTGTTATCCATTGTTGTGTCATTCGTAAACTTACCCAAAGTTTATTTTCTAAACAGTTGCACTGTGTAGTTCATGCCCCAATTCATGTCCTTGTTCGACATTTCCTTATGTTTGATGAATTTCGGAATCAGGTTAATAATCTTCCCGCCATATCTTTTACTTCAGTTTCAGCTGACTGTCTCTTCTAAGGGACTTTCTTAAATGCTTTCAGGTAATCTCACATACATAGACAATCCCCATGTACAATACTTCAGTCAATACCTCAGCTAGGCATTTGATTTGGCTCATTGAGCATGATTTCCCATTTGCAAATCCATGTCAATTTTGGAAGCACTCCATAATGACAGGCTGAAGTATTATTTACGTCTGAAGAAGGCTCTCTGGACCTGAAATGTTAATTCTGCTTTCTCTCCACAGATGTTGCCAGATCTGCTGAAATTCCCCAGCAACTTTTCTTTTTATTTCAGATTTCCAACATCAACAGTTTCTTTATTTTTATTATGTTTCCTCCGGGTGTTCCGGTTTCCTCCCACAATCCAAAGATGTGCAGGTCAGATAAATTGGCCATGCTAAATTGCCAATAGTGTTAGGTGCGTTAGTCAGGGGTAAACATAGGGTAGGGGAATGGGTTTGGGTGGGTTACTCTTCGGAGGGGTGGTGTGGACTTGTTGGGCCGAAGGGCCTGTTTCCACACTGTAGGGAATCTAATCTTAATGACAGAAAGCTCATCAAGACAATGAGACAGCATCACTCTAAAACCCAATTAATTCTGTGTATAGTTCCTTCCCCCAGTTTGTATCAGTGCCACCTCAGTTTACACTGTTACTGCCAATAGCATTGAATCATTTCCTGTCACAGAGGCATGTGGAATCATACACCTTACTTGCTATTTTTTTTCCTGCAGTTTTACATGGTGATGTGTATCATCTATGTGCTCTACAGTGTTGTCTGGCTTTTCCTGTTGGCTTGTTACTGGAAGGATTTGCTTCGGATTCAGTATTGGATTGGTGGAGTCATCCTGCTAGGAATGTTGGAGAAAGCAGTCTTCTATGCAGAATTCCACACAATCGCTCAGCAGGGTGTTTCAGGTAAATGGTCTCACTGATGATAAAAAGTTATTCACTTTGTAAGCTGAAATTGAAATGGATGAAAACTGGATTTGGGCAGGTGGTGGGGCGGATATCAGCCTCTCTTGTTTGACTCCGACATTGCGGGTTTCTGGATGGGGACAACACTGAGCTTGGCTTGACCCCTGTACAATCCTAGCTTGCTTGCATTCATTGTGAAGCAGTTCATAAAGAATGTGAGCAAGGTGTGAGAGGAATGCCAACACAATGGACCAGCATGAGCATCCAGCTACTTTGGGGGTAAGGGGCAAAAGGGAACTTCGTAAAAAACTTCTCTCGTTTTCAGGTCATATTTCCAATCCTGTATATTGAGAACATAATTTAAGATTCTAGTTTATTCATTGATATATTTCATGCTATAACAGTTAACTAATATTGATCTACTCTGGCACAAATTAAATCCGACTTTACTTTAAAACTGTTTTGCAGTTCACGGAGCAGTGGTTTTTGCAGAGCTGCTATCAGCTGTGAAACGTACCCTGGCCCGGGTCCTGGTCATTATCGCAGCACTTGGCTATGGTATTGTCAAGTAAGATATGTACTTACTATTTCATGAGTTGCTGTGGTTGCCTTACATATTAAAAATTGTAATTTGTGCAAAACTGAATTAAGGCCATAAGACATAGGAGGAATTAGGCCATTCAGCCCATCGAGTCTGCTGCGCCATTCAATCATGGCTGATAAGTTTGTCAGCCCCATTCCCCCACTTTCTCCCTGTAACCATTGATCCCCTTGATACTCAAGAACTTATCTATCACAGTCTTTAATACACTCAATGACCTGGCCTCTACAGCCTTCGGTGCCAATGAGTACCATAGATTGACCACGCCCAGGCTGAAGAAGTTTCTCCTTATCTCTGTTCTAAAAGGTCTTCCCTTTACTCTAAGGCTATGCCATGAGGTTCAAGTCTCTCCTCCCAATGGAAACATTTTCCCAACATCTACTCTATCCACGCCATTCAGTGTGCTATATATTTCAATTAGATACCCCCTCCTCATCCTTCTAAACTCCATTGAGTATAAACCCAGAATCCTCAAACGTTCCTCATACGTTAAGCTTTTCAATCTAGGGACCATTCTCATTAATCTCCTCTGAGCATATTTCAGGGCTAGTGCATCCTTCCTGACATATGAGACCCAAAACTGCACATAATATTCCAAATGTGGTCTGACCAGAGCCTCAGAGAGCTTCAGATGTACAAGTCCCTTCAAAATAAATGCCATCTTTGCATTTGCCTTCCTAACTACTGACTCAACCTGCAAGTTAACTTTGAGAGAATCCTGGACTAGAATTCCCAAGTCTCTTTGCACTTCAGACTTGTGAATTTTCTCCTTATTTAGAAAATAATTCATGCCTCTATTCTTTGTACCAAAGTGCATGACCTCACACTATACCACATTGTACTCCATCTGCCACTACTTTGTCCACTCTCCAAACCCTCCTGCAGCTTCCCTGCCTCCTCAGTACTACCTGTCTCTCTAACTATCTTTGTAATGTCTGCAGACTTAGGTCTAGGAAAATCTCTATTACAATTCTCAGTCTGCATCAAATTGCTTGCGTACCAGTCAGAGCTGTGAATCCACAGCTAAGGGAAGACAATCTCAATCTTGGGAAATCAGCTCAAACTACTATTCTCAAATGCTGTGAGTGACTCTTAGGAATAGCATGATTCAGGTCATGGCTCGGTAAACCAGCAGTAAATGCTCCCCTAGCCATCAATGACTACGTTCCATGAATGAATAAGAGAGAAAGTTGGTAGCCTCTGAATTGCAAGATTGTGGTTTCAAGGTGCACTCCAGGTCCTTGAGCACCAAATCTGAAATAAAACTCACTGCAGTACTGAAGGAGTGCTGCTTTGTTGAAGATGCTAATAAGATGTTAAAGTGAGGCACCATCTGCCATTTAGGTGGATTCAGTGATTTGAGGGCCACTATTTGGAGAAAAGCAAGTGAGGTCTGCTCTGTATGAAGCAAAATACTGCAGCCACTGGAAATCTACAGCAAAAGTATTCACACTAAAGAGCCTATATTGCGAGAGAAATGGTCAATATTTTAGGTTGGTCTTTTTAACAGAACTGGGCGGAGTGCTCACTTTGCACTTTGTGAGGTCCTCGGGTTGGCATAGCCACTAATCAGTGTCCAAGCTCAAACGGAAAGTGAAATTCCAAGGGGTAAGCTAGTTCCCCTCAGTCTCACTGCATCTTCCTGACAACTGGCATCTTCTAAACAGTGGAGGCTGTCCAAAAGCAGGTCAAGTTATTTTTCAAAAACTTGAAGGCATGTGATTGCTACTACTAAAACATTAATGCACATTTTTAATCAGACCTAGGCTGGGAACCACTTCGAGTCAAGTAATTGGAATCGGCCTGCTGTACCTGTTATTTTCATCAGTAGAGGGAGTCCTGCGCATTGCTGTGGTAAGAACATTTGCTGAACTAGAATTGTTTTGCTCTGGTGGCCTCACAGCAAAATTTGTTGACTCATGATTTTTATTTCAATGACCTAGTCAGGAGCAAAAATAGCCTTTTCCAGAGGACAACCCTTTCCCCAGATGAAATGTGTTATTGGCACAGGGTATGTGTCACCCACAGTAGAAACCAGCAGTGGAAACTGGTCTGTGTGGTTCTGGGATCCACACAGCCAGATCATTTTCATGTTTCTCTGAAGCAGAAACTTTCCGTTGGCCTCACTTGAGTAATGGAGTGCTGCGTTCTTGATAATCTCAAAGCAGCATAATGAAGGAAGTGGTATGTTTGATTCCTATTCAGGGCTTTACAGTGGCTTTGCTAAATTATGATCTCCTCTTCCCATGGAACAATCCCACCCTGGCTCTTGTCCTCCCCTCACCCACACACATCCATCCATGCACTCATCCTCACATATCGACTACCCATTCCCGCACATAGTCCCGCCCCCCCCCACACACCCGCACATCCCCCCCCCCCGCTCCCCTGCAGC
>NC_057750.1:17835954-17857959 GCF_004010195.1 Chiloscyllium plagiosum
CGCTCTCGCACGCTCTCGCTCTCGCACGCTCTCGCTCTCGCACGCTCTCGCTCTCGCACGCTCTCGCTCTCGCACGCTCTCGCTCTCGCACGCTCTCGCTCTCGCACGCTCTCGCTCTCGCACGCTCTCGCTCTCGCACGCTCTCGCTCTCGCACGCTCTCGCTCTCGCACGCTCTCGCTCTCGCACGCTCTCGCTCTCGCACGCTCTCGCTCTCGCACGCTCTCGCTCTCGCACGCTCTCGCTCTCGCACGCTCTCGCTCTCGCACGCTCTCGCTCTCGCACGCTCTCGCTCTCGCACGCTCTCGCTCTCGCACGCTCTCGCTCTCGCACGCTCTCGCTCTCGCTCTCGCACGCTCTCGCACGCTCTCGCTCTCGCACGCTCTCGCTCTCACGCTCTCGCTCTCGCACGGTCACGTGCTCTCAAGCTCTCGCATGCTCACACGCTCTCACTCTCACACGCATTCGCTCGCTCATGCTCCCCCTTCACGCTTGCACCCATATGCACCTGGTAGTAGTGGAGGGCTGGTTTTCTGACTTGAGGTCTGTGATCAGTGGTGGACCTCTGTTGTTTATATCACCTTTGAATGGTTTGGATAATGATATATTGTTTGATTAGTAAGTTTGCAGATGAAATGAAATTTGAAGGAGTTGTGGATAGTGTGGAAGAATTTCAAAGGACACTGTAGGATTTAGACCAGTTGGAAAGTTAGGCAGAAAAATTGCAGATGGTTTTTAAACTGGGCATGTGTGAGGTGATGGGTTTTGGGCAGTCAAATGCAAGAGGAAAGTTTACAGTAAATGGCAGGACCCTGAGGAGTATTAATATGCAGAGGGATCTTGGGCTCCCTGAAAGGAGCAAAACAAGATGGTAAAGAGAGTATACGGTATATTTGCCTTCATTGGTAGGGCATTGAGTGTTAAAGTTAGTAAGTCATGTTGCAGCTGTCTGAAGCTTTTTGGTGAGGCCAGATTTGGAGGATTGTGTGCAGTTCTGCTTCCCACACCGTAGGAAGGATGTAGAGGCTTCAGAGAGTGTGCAAAAGAGGTTTACCAGGATGTTGTCTGGATTGGAGTGTTTTAGCTACAAGGAGAGATTGGAAAAACTTGCGTTGTTTTTGCAAGAATGTTGGAGGCTGAGGGGTGACCTGGTAAAGGTGTATAAAATTATAATAGTCTTTTTCTCAGAGTGGAAATGTCAAATAAGAGGCAGAATAGGTTTAAGGTGAGAGGCGAAATGTTTAAGGGAGGTAAGTTTTTTGCACAGAGGGTGTTTGGTGCCTGGGGACGTGGTAGAAGTAGATTCATTAGCAAAGTTTAAGAGGCACTTAAACACACGAACAGGCAGCAAATAGAGGGATACAAACAATGTATAGACAAATGGGATTAGTTTACAATGGCATCATAGTCAACACAGACATGGTGGGCCAAAGGGTCTGTTTCTGTGCTGTACTGTTCTATGTTTGATGGATGCCAAGTTTGAAGGAAGTAGAGAAAAGCTGGTGACAAAGATGGATCTTTCATGCTGCAATAGCTGGTATGCTGCTGATGTACCACAGTAGGATACACTGCAACATGTCAAGTCCTCTTTAACAATAGCAGAAAAGCCTGCAGTTTTAACAAAGAGGATTGATGGGGGCAGAGTGGTAGATATGATCTATATGGACTTCAGTTAGGCGTTCGACAAGGTTCCCCATGGGAGACTGATTAGCAAGTTAGATCTCACGGAATACAGGAAGAACTAGCCATTTGGATACAGAACTGGCTCAAAGGTAGAAGACAGAGGGTGGAGGTGGAGGGTTGTTTTTCAGACCGGAGGCCTGTTACCAGTAGAGTGCCACAGGGATCGCTGCTGGGTCCAGTACTTTTCGTCATTTATATAAATGATTTGGATGCGAACATAAGAGGTATAGTTTATAAGTTTGCAGATGACACCAACATTGGAGGTGTGGTGGAAACCGAAGAGGGTTACCTCAGATTACAACAGGATCTTAATCAGATGGGCTGAGAAGTGGCAGATGGAGTTTAATTTCGATAAATGCAAGGTACTGCATTTTGGGAAAGCAAATCTTAGCAGGACTTATACACTTGATGGTAAGGTGCTAGGGAATGTTGCTGAATAAAGAGACCTTGGAGTGCAGGTTCATAGCTCCTTGAAAGTGGAGTCGCAGGTAGATAGGATAGTGAAGACGGCGTTTGGTATGCTTTCCTTTACTGGTCAGAGTTCTGAGTACAGGAGTTGGGAGGTCATGTTGCGGCTGTACAGGTGTTTGGTTAGGCCACTGTTGGAATATTGCGTGCAATTCTGGTCTCCTTCCTATCGGAAAGCTGTTGTGAAACTTGAAAGGGTTCAGAAAAGATTTACAAGGATGTTGCCAGGGTTGAAGGATTTGAGCTACAGGGAGAGGCTGAACAGGTTGGGGCTATTTTCCCTGGAGCATCAGAGACTGAGGGGTGACCTTATAGAGGTTTACAAAATTGAGGGGCATGGATAGGATAAATAGACAAAGTCTTTTCCCTGGGGTCAGGGAGTTCAGATCTAGAGGACGTAGGTTTAGGGTGAGAGGGGAAAGATATAAAAGAGACCTAAGGGACAACCTTTTCACACAGAGGGTGGTACGTGTATGGAATGAGCTCCAGTGGAAGTGGTGGAGGCTGGTACAATTGCAACATTTAAAAGGCATTTAGATGGGTATATGAATAGGAAGGGTTTAGAGGGATATAGGCCAGGTGCTGGCAGATGGGACTAGATTGGGTGGTATATCTGGTTGGCATGGACGGGTTAGACCGAAGGGTCTGTTTCTGTGCTGTACGTCTCTATGACTGTAAGGGCAGAAGCAGCAGGTACATGGGAATGCCCACCTCCTAACCTTGCCTCCAGGACTGTCACTGTGCGGCTTGGACAAAACCACATTCATTACTTGAACTACAGAAGCTCTAAAAGAAAGCCTCCCCACCACTTTCTGTCAGGCAAGTAGGACCGAGCAGTACCTGCATTCAATTAACCTTATTTAGGGGCTGCACTTGGATTATGTGAGATCGGGAAGGGAGAATGTTTGCAAGGTGAATGATGGTATTGCTGCTGTGTGGAACTCTTCCAGCTATATGTAAAGTTCATTATTTGGGGCACTTGAGCTGTTTGTAACTTTTCTTCTCTGGATTTTGCAGTTTTCAATATCAAACTTCACTGCTGCGGGTATGTGCTGAAGGCTGACTGTTTTGTGCAGCTTCAAGTTTTTAACTTGGTTATGGTATCATTAGAAACCTGCCTCCAGTTTAAAAAAAAATCATGTATACAGAGATTTATTGATCCAGTATGCATTGTCCTCCATCAGTGTTAACTAGCCTCTGCCAGTCCACTATGAAAGTGCTAAGCTTCGCTATTGCACTTTCTGTTGTTGCAGTGAGACTCGGGAGGTTTGTCTGCAGCTAATACATTTTATCCAGTGTATGATATAGGATTCATTATGATGCTATACTAGTTATGTTAATGAATGATGTTCCTCCTTAGGAGCGCTCTACGGCAGCCATGACCATCTGTGAGATTTCTCTTGCGTTGATAGACTCCTGTATTGTATGGTGGATATCCTTTTTGCTCGCATTTCCTCCCATGAGGTTCTTACTAGCTTCTGATAAGTATTGTCATTCAAACACAGTATGGTGACTGGTGAAAACCTGTTCAATTATTTCTGTTCCTAAATGTGCAATCTGATCTTCTGGCCAGAAGTGGTAATTAATCTAAGAGGTGTGATTGCCTTCTGAAACACTGTAGTAATTCCCCCTGTCCCTGATGTGTCGCAGTGTTTGAAACTCAGGCTCCAGCTCATCATCTTTGAGGTAGAGTTCCTCAAGCAACCAACACTTGCTACAAATGTGATCTGTGAACTACAGTGAGACCACCATCTCCCATGTCATGCAGTTCCAATGCATCGCCTTGTGTGGTATCTGAATTTTAATTACTTATTTTGATTTTCAAACATTTCATACTAGTTTTTAGTTTGTAGCCTGTAAATATTTTCCATCTTTACCTTCAGTCTGAAAGTAATTTATTATAGTCATATATAGAGCTATCACTGGCCAGTGAACTTGAGTTTACCCGTGAACTCATCCTGTTGTGCTGGACCCCGGATCCTAGACTTCCCTTTATCCTATTGAAAGAGACCTTTGAAGCAATGAGCCAAAAAAGCCCGATCAAAACGAACCTCTCACCCTCTGTACTGAATTCCCATGCTGCTTCCAAATCCCCCGAGCGATATACTCACCCTAGCTGTGTCTCGTTTTAGATGTGATCTGTCTTTCCTGAGCATGATCCACCTCCATGCCTTCGACACTCCCAGGTGATCCTTCCTCTCAAGGAGGCAGGGTGGAACCAGCTGAAATGTTTGGAGGAATATGAGCCAAATGCAGGCTAGTGGGATTGTGCTTTAATTTGGGAACATCATTGACATGGACTAGATGGACTAAAGGGTCTGTTTCCATGCTGTATGACTGTAAGTGGAATCCCAGTTACACTGTAGAAACTCAAAGTGCAGGGACTTCCACAATTCACTCAATAAAGCTTTACTCAAAAGGCTAATATTTAACTTCACATCTTGGGGACGGATTGCAAAATGACTTTGTGATTGATGTGTGTGTTGGGACTGGGAATGGAGGGATGGTGTCATTGTCACATGGGAGATGATGAGATGTCAGTGTTGCACTTAGACGAGGTGTGGGTACTGTTAGTGTTGTACACTTGAGGTGAGGTGAGGTGACTGCATGACATGAGGATGAATGGAGTGCTGCAAAGGGGATTAAAGTTTCAAATTTCTAGCAGTGGCATCTGTTCAAAAGATCTATGCAAATTGGTGAATTTTGTTTCTGTGAAATGATGAGGTGCATTTGAATTTGAGCTGGCTTCAAAGGAAACAGGAAACAGATTAAATAAGTTGAGTGGAGAGAATGGTAGGTGAAATTTAATCAGTAATTGTAAAATGGAATAATCAGGGTTGAAGTGAACTGAATAAATCTGCAACATCGTTGTAGTCAACAGAATGCTAATTTTTATTTTAGAGACCTTGCAGCCAAAAATGGGTCTTTTGACTGACTAGTCCTAGCTATGCTTATCCTCCACTAGAGCTAATCACTTAATTTAATCCTATCAGTGTAGCCCTAATCACTTCAACTGTACTCGACCCTAACCATATCACATGTTTTACTTAGTGTCTGGAAAAGGAAGTTAAAAACAGTTAAGTACAATAGAGGAAGTCCTATAGATCACCTTGAATATTGCATATATTTGTATTCCTCAAATGATAGCAGTAAATCATAGAGGGGGTGTGCAAGATATTTGCAGCAGAGTAGCAGCAGTATGTATTATCTACAAGATGCGCTGCAGATATTCACCAGGGCTCCTTAAATAGCACCTTCCCAAAACACAACTGCTATCATCTGGAAAGGCAAGGACAGCAGATATGAGAATGTCACCACCTGCATGCCACCCTCCGACTCTCTCACCATTCCAATTTGGAAATCTGTCACCGTCCCTTCAGCATCACTGGGTCAAAATCTTGGAGCTCCCTCCCTCATGGCATTGAAGACCAGATGGGTTGTCGTAGTTCATCAGAGACAGCTCAAAAAAAATGAACCTAACTTCAGCTTTCAAAGAGCAAAATCTGTGACAGTACTGCAGAATGGTCTTGTGTCTTATTGGGGTCGGGAGTGTGGTGCTGGAAAAGCACAGCAGGTCAGGCAGCGTCCGGGGAGCGGGACAGTTGATGTTTCGGGCAAGAGCCCTTCGTTCCTTCATGCCTGTGTTTTTCCAGCATCACACTCTCAACTCTGATCTCCGGCATCTGCAGTCCTCACTTTCTCCTTGTGTCTTATTGGCACTGACGCACAAGGTTCCAGCACAACATTGCTGAATCAGTAGTGACAGCACCAGAATTTGACAAATGCAGTGAAATATTGAGACCACTTTGCTTTCAGAATGGCTGCTCCTGAAGAGGGATGGGATTCTTGCCTGCTGTGTGCAATATGTGTTGTGTTTGCCCCAGCTTCTGTATACCCCATGTACCTTTCTGTTTGTGAGAATGAATCAGGATGATGAAGTGCTGCTGGCTGCCATTCCCCTTGCTCTGCTTGACTCTTCAGCCTACTGGTGAATTTCCTGTTGTTGCCTGATAGTCATGTTGAGCCTGCTAGAGAAAAAAATAATTTTGTTGGCTTTTTTCCAAAGAATTTAGTACTCTTTCTAAAAAAATCTTAAATGTCAATGCCCAAAAATGGCTTCCAGCATTAAGAATTTATCTTCTGTAAATCCAACAATCTAACTAGAGACCTTTTTCAGACAATATTGAGTTTTTTCAAACCTTGATTTGAAGGCAGCCTTTATTAGTCAGTGTGTTGAGTATAGGAGTTGGGGTGTCACGTTGCGGCTGTGCAAGACATTAGATAGGCCACTTTTGATCTCCTTGCTGTAGAGAAGATGTTAAATTTGAAAGGGTGCAGAAAAGATTTCCAAGGATGTTGCTGGGTTTGGAGGGTTTGAGCTATAGGGAGAGGCTGAACAGGCTGGGGCTGTTTTCCCTGGAGCGTTGGAGGCTGAGGAGTGACCTTATAGAGGTTTATAAAATCATAAGGGGCATGGATAGGATAAATAGACGAAGTCTGTTCCCTGGGGTGGGGGAGTCCAGAACTAGAGGGGATAGGTTCAAAGTGAGAGGAGGAAAAATTTAAAAAGAACCTAAGGGGCAACCTTTTAACACCGAGGGTGATGCATGTATGGAGCATACTGCCAGAAAATGCTGGTACAATTAAGACATTTAAAAGGCATCTGGATGGGTGCATAAATAGGAAGGATTTGGAGGGATTAAGGGCCAAATGCTGGCAAGTAGGACTGGATTAATTTAGGATGCCTGATGGGCATAGGCGAGTTGGACCGAAAGGTCTGTTTCTGTGATGTACAAGCTTTTGACTCAGTGACTTATCGCTTCCAATTGTCAAAGATTTGAAGGGTGCCATTAAAGGGGCACATATTACTTAGTACTGTTTAAGTTATTAGCTGTTCCATCCAACAAAACTTGTATTTTCTTCATGATGTTGGGTTTCAAGCCTAGCCTTAACAGTCTGAAGCAATTTTCCATGGAAATTGTGACAAGCCACCGCAGATCAATGTGGGGTTCAGTCATATTACTCAGTTTGCAGTGGCAGCTTCAAGGCACTGCTGTTGGCTGCTAGACTGAGAAAATCCATCTTTAATCTTAAGCTTGGTATATTCAAATGATTGAACGGTAGACAGTGTATCTTGAATAAATTTTGCAGATTCAGAGATTGAAGACCAAAGCAGCTTAGGCTTCTGTTGTTTGCCATTAAGACACTTAGCCAGAATGGTGGAATGTAAAGTATTAATGTTGACTGCCCTGCAGCTAAGGCGGATAATGAGGGGAGGCAAGCAAGTTTCTCAGAGATTCGAGTGACAAGGAGATTCCGTGGGAGTCATCCCTCACCCAGGGGCTGTTCAGAGCATTTTGTTCAACTTCTTGGTCCTTAAAAAAAAAATTAAGTCAAAATGGGTCTGAGTATTCCTTTCATTTACTTAGGGCAAACAGAAATAGTACTTAAACATTAAGACATCCAAAAGTCCAAGAAAGCACTTTCTTTGTACTCGTCCTTTTGGTATTGGTTAAACTATGTTGTGAAATATTCCCAGCAAAGAGGGCTTCGTAAAGGTCACACTGTACATTGGTGGGTGCCTTGCGTCATTTTGGCGAATCTGGGAAAAACGGTGAGATTTTTGAGTTTCACTTCGATTAACCTCACTCACTGTTCAGAAATTAGGAAGCAAGCTTTCAGAGAAACACTGCTGTGGGAAAGAGACCTGTTTGTTTATTATGCACTCCTACACCAGTCTCTCCCACCAGATCGAGCTGCAGTAATGCCACTTTATGTTAAATGCTGTGATTTACATCAATATCTAATTATGGTAAATCAGTGTTTTCAGAATAATGATTTGTGGGTCAAATGTCCCACTTTTTAGTGGAATCCCCTACACTTGCCTTTTGTTTTTTAAGATTACAGTTCAGGAATTACCACCACTTAATGTGATGGAATCTTTCCTTTACCTTTTCTCTCTCACTCCATTTATGGTCCTGGTGTTTTGAAAATAGCGTAAGTCACCAAGTTTTAAAAAAAAAAATCCTCTCAGCTTCCCGGATTCCCAGAGTAACGAGTTCATACTTACACTGAATTGGTTTTCAACTCCGAACTTTCCAGACCTTTCCCTACAATGAGCCTTTCACAAATGAGTGCTCTTCATGAATGGATACGCCATGTTCGGTTGCGAGCTGGTTATATTCTCTTCACAAACATTTTGCTGTAACTCAGATGAGGGACCCACCCAACCAAAAAAAACGTGGAATTTCATTGAGAAAAAGATTATTTTCCTTGACCATCCACACATTTTTGTGAGCCTGTCACAGACGATGAAGCAACTGAAACTCCGCAGAAGTCTGGTGAAACTCTCGTTGTACCGACACTTCACCAATACTTTAATCTTTGCTGTTTTTGGTAAGTCTTCCATTCTTACACAATATTAAATAGTGTGTGTTTGGGAGTGGTGACGAGCAATGTTTGCAAGGTGTGAAAATAGCTTGCTTGAAATGCAGATTTCCACCTCCATGCTCTATTATCTTCAGCAGTTGTGCAGTTCTTTTAATCAATATTGGAAATTACAGGCAACTTGGTTCTCATTATGAATCAAGCTTTGACCTAATGTTCTAGTTAGTATTTAAGAAATCGGGAGTTGTGTCTCCAAGATAGCTGTCAACACAAAGCTAGCTGAGAGTGTATATTGTGAGGGCATGTTTTGCAAAGAGATATAAATTAGTTAGAGTTGACAACAAGGTGACAAGTGGAGGTATAATCTCGAGACCTGCAGTTATTCACTTTGGCTATAATAGTTGAAAAGCAGACTATTTTTAAAAAGCATGAAATTTCTCATTGTTGCTTAGAGACCTGAGTGTACTTTGACATGGCAGATAAAGCTACTGAGAATTTGGATGGTTATGGCATGTTTAACTTTACTGCAAGGTTCTGGACTACAAGAGCAAGGAAGCCTTGCAGCAATTATATATGGTTTTGGTGAGACCACACGATGGATTTACTGTGTGTAGCTGTGGTCTCCAAACCTACAAATGTACTCTGCTTGAAGGCAGGGTAAGTTCACGAGGTTGATTCCTGGGACAATAAGGTTGTCTTATGATGAGAGACTAAGGGCAGTGCTGTGGAGTTTAGAAGAAAGAGGGAATTTAATTGAATCATGCAGAGTTTTTCAGGGGCTTGTTAGAGCAGACACTGATTATTTCCTCTGGGGAAACATAATCTCAAGATAAGGATCTAATATTTAGGACTGCAGTTGGAAGTTGGAGATGGTTGTGGATGCTCTGTTGTTGAGTATATGATGGCAGAGAGAGATTTTTTGATCTGTAAAAATTAGAGATATGGGGACTGAAATTGTAGCATCAGCAGTAATTGTGTCTGGTGCAGCAGGTTGGAGAAGCCATGCAACCTATTCAAATTCGCTTAGTTTTGCACTGCATGGCACAGATATGCATCTTAGCTTGATCCCCAATCTCTGCAAATATCAGTGATGTGACTCAATGATCTAATTTGACATTTAGTGGCCTTGGCTTGGAAGAGGCAGATTCAGCCACAGTTCCATTTCTGAATGCCATGGAGGGATTCCAGCTGGATAGTTTGTAACCCCTATCTTGACTTTGGCTGCAATACCTGCTTGCAGGAAGATCCTTGCTAGCTCTCACCACCCTTTATTAGTTTACTCAGATGAGCCTTGTGATTGAGCTCAAAGAGGCCTGTCTTTACCCCAGAGTACTTGCATTGAGGAGAGATGATGAGCACGCCAGTTACATTTCTCATATTCCAGCATATTATTGTGTTACTTGTGATTGTTTTAAATTGACCCCAAAGCAGTCAAATTTGGTGCACAATTTTCCCTCAAAAAGTTGTAACCTGTGTTATGCAGAAGTTTTATAGGTTTGTGGGGTTTTAGTATTAGGACTCTCAGATAAGGTAAAAGAGTAGAATTACATCGTCAACCTGCAGTTTATAACATATTCATACGTTGCCAGGTGAGATTCCAGACTTAAAGGCCCATTACAGCTTATTTTAGAATGGGGATTAAAATGTTGCCCCAAACCCTGTGCATACTGCAAGTTCAGCAGACTGGCTCAGAGAGAACAGAAGTCTCGTCCAAACTGTTACTCATAAATATGTTTGAGAGTAAATCCTTCTCCAACAGCATCACGGTTTTGTTTTCCGCTTGTTTACCAGGCTTCTGGTAGATTTGGAGAATGAGGCTTCATTTCTGGCAGTGTTAGCGCTCGCTCTCAGTCTTGGAGCGTAGATATCATTGGTAGAGGGATGTAACAGATAAGCCACCTGCCCAGTAATTTGGGAAATAGTTTGTGAGCCATTGAGTCCTTGACAAGGACGCCTTGAGGATCCCAACATTTCGGATGGGGGTTAGAAAGGCAGAAAGTGATGTACAAGATTTGTGTGTGGGTTTTTCCTAGGGTCATTCGTGTCTTCAGAAACATTTTCAAGTCGAAATTTTGATCTCCCATTTCTTCTTTGTCTTTTCTTTGGCTTGTTGTAAATGGAAAGTTTGCTTTAATGGTAACTGCATCACAGGTGTTTGTGTTCTTTCCTCAGCTTCAGTGATTTTTATTATCTGGGTGACTATGACATTCAGGTTTCCAGCCTGTCAGTTGGTGAGTAAATATCTCGTTGCACTGTTTGTGTAGTTAGTGTCAGCTTCCCTTGTGTTTCTGACTGATTGTTCTCCAGTAAGGGCAGGAAGCCTATTTATAAGGCTCCATGAATTATTACCAGTGAATATTTGCTAATGATGCATCAGGCCACTGCAGCCAACTTAATAAAGGATTTGCACTGCATGGCACAGATTTAGCCAACAATAGAACTTCAACACCATTTAGCCAACAATAGAACTTATGTAATATCTTCCGGTCTGTTTTTCCTGACCCCACTGCTTTTCTGTGCAGGTATCATCAGTCCTCAGAAGGGTTTCAGTTCTACTAGTTTATCAGACACATTCAATTGGTGGTAGAGGCTCTTCTGATCTGAACGTCATGGGTTCAAACCCACTTGATGGTTTAAACACATGATCCAAGTTGACACTTTCGAGGTGGTGCTGAAGATGATCTCTGTTTAATGGAGGTGGCGTCCACAAGTTTTAAACGTTTGCAACAAAAACTTCCAGCTCGGCGAACAGAACCACAGTCAAATCCTAATCACTTTCTGTATTAAATCTAAAAAAGACCACATTTTGTTGAAACTTTCCTTGCATTCATCAGGGCAGCCTGCAAGAATTATCAAAGTAAAGGGAATTATTATGATTTTTGTCATAACGTTTGTTGAATAACCCTGAGTGTGCAAAGAAGTCTGCTGCCAATCAGTTTTGAACTGCCAGTTGACTCTGCAGCATGAACTGGAAGCACCATATATTAATGCACAGATCTATGTTCTTTACAGGGAGAAGGAATGTGCATGCATTCTGCTTGTTTCAAAACAGGTAACAGGAATTTGCAGGCTTATTTCTCGGGCAGTATTCTAACCAGTCGAGAGTCAAACTGCCTGATTTGAAATCCAAACAAAATCTGACAGTCAACAGTTGACGTATATTAATTGATGCATTCTTATGGCAATCCTTCTACTTAATCAGTCCACGTGCCAACGAAGTGGCACTCTGTTCTCTTAAGTATAAATGTTGGCTTTCTCCTTCACTGGTATTCTTGCAAATTGCCCTGATCGTGCAAAATTAAAAGTGGGATAGTTCTTACTGTACGATAACTATTCCAGCAAAACAAAGTGAGCCAAACTGCAGAGGCACCAACACATCCATAATCTTCTAGGATTATCCGATGAGTGAGTCAGAGGTTAGGCAGATTTGCCTTGGCCAATCAGAGATAATGTGCTTCGTTTAAAATTAACTGTTATAATTGTCTGGTGCATTCATCATGACAATGTATCTGCCAATTGGAGTTTGCTGATTTACTGTTTTGATTCCTCTTTGGTATTCATGCAAAATATCCTGATGAGTGCATGACTAAAAGCTTTGACCCACTGTCTTTTATCAGCAAATCTTAAAATAAATTAACTGGCTGTGCTTTGTTTGCACGTGGCACTTGAGGCAGGATGCCCATTGCACTTACCAAGTCTTTGTCATGACCTGTCTGAGTCTTGCAGTGCACTCCGTAAACAAGGCTTTATTTGTTTTTGGACCCAGGATTGGAGGGAGCAGTGGATAGAGGATGCATTCTGGCGGTTTCTTTTCTCCGTTTTACTGCTTGTCATAATGTTCTTGTGGAGGCCGTCTACAAATAACCAGAGGTATGCTCCCTGTTATCCATTGTGCAAGGTCTTGTCACTAGCGCATTGAGTATCTGTACTCCGGGGGGAAAACAAGACCACACAAATATTGATACGGTTTAACGGGAGATTTAAAAACCTTGCGTGACATTCTGAATTTATTCCCCCCCCCCCCCCGGTTTGCATCAATCTCCACCCTTGATCTACACTGTACCAGAAACAAATTCATATTGGAATCAAAATCTGCACAGATTAGAGTTCCTTCACAGTTTAACTGCAAACTGTATAAAGACTTCAATCACTGTTTGAACTGACACCCTTTCGAATGCACCCAACCAAGTTTTTAAGCTGCCTTCTTCAGTTAGCGATGCATCTCATGATGTTATGGAGGTTTGCAGCATGAAACAGGCTCTTCAGTCCAACCTGTCCATGCCGCCCGGGTTTTTTTTCAATTTGCCTGCGTTTGGTCCATATCCCTCCATACCTATCCCATCCATGTACCTGTCCAAATGTTTCATAAATAACAAAATGGTACTCGCCTCCTCCACTACCCTGTCAGCCCATTCCAGATACTCACCACCCTCTGGGTTAAAAAATTGCCCCACAGGACATTTTTGTATCTCTTTCCTCTCACCTTAAACCTGTGCTGTCTAGTTTTAGACTCCTTTACCATGGGGGAGAAACTGTTGGCTATCTACCTTATCTATGCTTCTAATGATTTTGCAGATCTCTATAAGGTCATCCCTCAGTCTCTTAGGCTCCAGGTGAAAATGTCCCAGCCTATCCAGCTCTCCCCATAACTCAAACCTTCTCGTCCAGGTAGCGTCCTGGTAAATCTTTTCTGCACTTTTTCTAGTTTGATAATATCCTTTCTATAGTGAGGTGACCAGGACGGCACACAGTACTCCAAATGTGGCCTTGTCAATGCTCTGATCAGCGTTTGCAGAGGACATTTACCAGAATGTTACCATCGTTAAAGGATTTGGTTCACTGGAGAAAAGAGACATTGGGGTAATCCTTAAAACCAGAAAGTTTGCATGGAAATCTAATTGAGGGATTTGAAATACTGAAACTAAAACCAAAACTGTTTCCCCTGACAAGGGTCGAACCAGAGTACAGATTTAAGGGAAAAGGTCACTGGAGGGAGATGTCCTGAATGTGCTGCTTGAAAGTTTGATGGAAGCAGTTTAAGTGATAACTCCATCAAAGTATTTTGGATAAACACTTGGAAAGAAATAATTTGCAGAGCTTTTAGGAGAAAACAGGGAGGAAGAGTCGATTGGTTTGCTGTTTGTGAGCTGATGCAGATATGCTGAGTCCAGTCTTCCATGCTGTGATTTTCTGTACGTGTGAAGTTACAGGTTTCCGTGATATTGCCATCCTTTATTGTTTTGCAGATATTCTTATTCTCCATTGGTAGATGAAGTTGATGATGAAGAGGAAGAGGAACAGTTGATCAGTGAGGCTTTTGGTGAGTTTGGCTGTTAATACGTCAAGGCACACAGGATAAATCTATAGTTACTCATTTTCCTTTCATGGCCTTGGTGTCTCAAAGCACCAAAGACCAATGCTGTAATTGATGTAGTTTCTTTTGTAGAGTTGGGAATCATAATATCTTGAGGTCACAAAAGATGCTGTATAAATGCTGCTGTTACCTTTCTTTAATTTTCTCTTACATTCTTAAAAATTAATGAAATCCGAGGGACTCGCCTAGGAAATAACAATATTATGCTAAGTCCTGTTAATTTTGTAACGTCGTCCTTTCTAACTTGGACCAAAATTGGAAAGTCTGTCTACAGTCTAGCCAAGTCGGTAGGATACAATTCCATGATTATGACTACAGAAACCACTATCACTGTCCCTGGATATATCCTGTCCCAACAGCAGGGCAGGCTCACCAGAGGTAACCGAACAATGGTATACAGTCAGGAATGACCCTGGATGTCCTCAACATTTGCTCTGGACCCCACAACGTCTTACATCTTCAGGTCAAACATGGGTAAGACAACATACTGTCACATGCTGTTGCTCTGCACCCCTTTCCAAAGTTGATGAATTAATACTCCTCTACGTTGAACACCCTTTGGAGACATCTTTGAGGAGGAAAGGTCACAGAATGTACTTTGGGTGGGGGACTTCAGTATTCATCTCCAAGTTGGCCCAACTGATCAAGCTGTTTGAGTCTGAAAGAACCTATCTGCTAGACCTGGCCTATGGCAGGTGATGAGCGAAGTGTATTCTTGATCTCATCCTCACCAGTCTACGTAGCAGATCCTACTATCATGAGAGTGCTGGTGAAAGTGATCATTACACAATCTTTGTCGCGATAAAGTACTGCCTTCACAATGATAATGCATCATGTTGTATTGCATTATCACTATGCTAAATGGGACGGACTTCAAACAGATTTGACAACTCAAAACGGAGCATCCACGATGCAGTGCAAGTCATAAGAACTTGCAACCTCACAACCCAGCAGATCACTGTTCTGCCGTTACCACGAAGCTGGGAGATCAGCTCTGGTTGAATGAAGGGAACAGGTGGGCATATCAAGAGCAGCAGCAAGCATTCCTAAAACTGAGGCAAGCTGGGGAAACTACAGCACTGCAAAGGCTAAGGACCCTGAAAGCATAATATGAAAGGCTTTGTACTTAACAACTGTTTGTGCCCCTTATTAAACTGTTCCATCATCTTGATTTAGACCTGTGTCACCATTCCTTCCCTATCCATGTGTCAAAATCTTGCATCTCCCTTGCATCATTCCAACAATGTGGAAAATTGTTCAGGTGTGTCCTTTCTGCAAAAATACAGGACAAATCCAAAGTGGCCAGTGTTACGGACCAGGCTAGATTCCTCAAAACATTTCAAGAATGTAACCCAGACCCTAACTTTGCTCGTTGTTTTCAGCAGGTGTAGAGTGGATATTCCAGGAGAGATGCAGCTGGACCAACCACTTAGTTTCAAACAAAACAGAATTTATTGACAAGATTACTGAATGAAACAAACAAAAGAGAACTGAATAACTTAAACTGTCTGAAAACCCAGCAGATCATCCCAACTTAATGATGCTGTTCCAAATACTTGCAACAATCCCCATAAACCCCCCTGGGCACAAAAAGTTAAATCAAACATGGTCTTGAAGGAGAGATGTGAGAGAGTACCAACATAGATCTTCTTCTTTCGGTCCAGCAGCCTCAGAACACTACTGTGCTAAAACCAGAGAAAAGCTGAGCTGGGAGAAGTGGCCGCTCCCCTTTCATTGTACAAATGTGTTTTTTTTTAACTTGAAAGCCTTCTACCTGAAGGTAGTAGTATCTGTTAGCTATGATCAAATTAGCTCTTAAACCCTTCACAGACTCCGAAAAGTCTAAGTTGTCTTTTATTACCTCCCTGAAAGAAACCAAAGGGCAATGTAACCTTGTTTAAAGGAGCAGCATCATCTCAACCAGTACTGCCCTCAAGTCTAATCGATCATCAGTAAAGTCACAGAAGAAGTATTTAGATTAGATTAGATTAGATTACTTAGTGTGGCTCAGGCCCTTCCGCCCAACAAGTCCACACTGATGCCTCTGAAGAGCAACCACCCAGACCCATTCTCCTACATTTACTACTTCACCTAACACTGCAGGCAATTTAGCATGGCCAATTCACCCTTACCTGCACATTTTTTGGACTGTGGGAGGAAACTGGAGAACTCGGAGGAAACCCACGCAGACACGGGGAGAATGTGCAAACTCCACACAGACAGTCGCCTGAGGCGTGAATTGAACCCGGGTCTCTGACGCTGTGAAGCCGCAGTGCTAACCACTGAGCCACCATGCCGCCCAGGTAATCACTAATGCAGTGGCAATTGCAGAGAAATAAACTACTTCCAGACATTCTGAGGAAGGGTCACTCTGATTTCCATCAACAGATGCTGCCAGACCTGTTGAGCTTTTCAAGCAACATCTGTTTCTGACATTCAGTTTGTGTTCTGCGAGGGCCATTGGGCTCTTTACCTCATTACAGCCTTGATTCAAATGCAGACAAAAGATAAATTCCAGTGTAGAGGGGCCAGTCATGACCCTGTCAGCAAGACTGCATTTGACTGAATGTGGCATCAAGGGCCCTAGCAGAGCGAGAGTCAGTAGGAATCTAGGGAAAATTGTTCACGAGTTGAAATCCTATCGAGGACAAAGGACAATGATTGTGGCTATTGGAGGTCATTCATTTTAGTAGAAGGACTGCAGGAGTTGCTCAGGGTGTGTTCTTTTTTAATTCATTCAGAGGATGTGGACATTGCTGCCCAGGCCAGCATTTACTGCCAAGCCCTAGGGGGGCAATAAAAAGTCAACCACTGGGTCAGCAGTAACAGGTAAAACAGATAAGGGCAGCGGAATTTCTTCACTACAGTGAACTGGAGTAGTGAATCAAGTGGGTTTTTCCAACAATCAGCAACAGTTTCATGGTCATTATTAGACTGTTAGTTCCAGATTTTTCTTGAATTCAGTTTCCACTGACTGCCATGGTGGGATTTGAACTTGGGTTCTCAGAAACATTGCGTTGGTCTCTGGATTGTCTTACAATAGTGAGAACACTTGAATTGTTCATTACCAGTGAAGTACTTTTTGGACATTAAGGGCTTGGAAAGGGTTCTAGGGTGTAAGTCTTTAATTTTCAATCATGGTGTGTCCATGAAATGCAATGCCTAACAAATAACCCTCACTGCCAGTTACTAATGAGATTGCTAAGCAATTACATGTTTGAAATGATTTGCTCACGACTGTTGATTTACCCAAGAGGGACAACAGTTCATAAATTTAAGCTGTTGAGTATGGTTTCTGCATTGCGTACAACACATTACTCTGCGTTCACTATCTTCAATTCTTTGGCACCATTAATGCTTTAATTATTTCTTCTATCTTCAGAGGGAATGAAGATAAGACCCATAAAATCAGAGTCTAATGGCACAGTCAAACCCAACAAAATGGTGAGTGAGTTTTCATTGTTGCTACCCAGTGCAAAAAACTTTTGCTTTATCAGCTTGACCTTTGCTGTTGGTGTTCTCCCTTTGAGACAACTTCAGACTTTAACACTGCTTGCTTGTAACTCAAGGGGGAAAAAAAAACATGGTTAGTCCATTTTAACTATATGAAATCTTGGGACCACTATTCTGAGAATTGGTGACAACAGCATCATGTTGAATCTGTGCATGTGTCCACCAGTCTCTGTGAGCTTAATGTTTCCAATTGAGTGTAAAAGGAATCAATCTGCACAGTTTCTGTGGGTGAATGCAAAACAGTGAGTGTGCTCCTGATATTCCACCATTTGGGGGCAAGACTTCCTCTGTTCACTATGCATTAGCGAGGTAAATGTGGGGTTAAAAAGAAATGTTCTTTATTTTCTTATTTTGAAATAAATTAAAATGCTAATTCAAACACAGACATTCTTAGGATTTCTTAGAAAATAAGATTCAGCCAAAATCTTCCTGTGCTGCCTGTAATGCTTTTAATATGCAGTTCTGGAGCATGCCTCATCTGCCCTCTCCATCATCAAACACTTAAGTCTATTTGTGACAATATACCATTATTGATCCAGCTTTTCCACGTTGATAATTCAAACCTGTATTAGTGTAAATAGGCTCAGTGGCTACACAGGTACAGCCATTCCTGAACTTTAAGAAGGCACTGTTACTTTTGCAAGATTGATGATGATGATTTGGTGCTTATTAGGCTGGCCAGCTTACAAATAGCTGAAGCCAGGGAGCTGTGAAAAAAGCATAGGGGAGCAAACAGTCTGTTCAGTTGGGCCTATTTGTTGCTCTGGGTACCTTCACATCCTGGATCTTGGTGTTACTCCCTGCAACCTGCCACACTACAGAGACTAGCATCCGTACAGAAATGTCAATCAGATGGAAAATAGCTACCAGTTCAATTTCCATGTTAAAACACAACATTGGATTATCAAGTAAAATAAAACCAAGAACTACTGATGCTGGAAATCTGAAAGAAAAACAGGTTGCTGGAGAAACAGCAGGTCTGGCAACATAGTTCAGTAAGGCATTCGACAAAGTTCTGCATGGTAGACTGGCTAGCAAAGTTACAGCAGTGGAATCTAGGGAGAGCTAGCCATTTGAATACAAAATTGGCTTGAAGTTATTATGGAGTGTTGCTTTTCAAACTGGAGGCCTGTCCCCAGTGATGTGCCTCAAGGATTGATGCTGGGTCCACTGCTTTTTGTCATTTATATAAACGATTTGGATGTGAACATAGTATGTATAGTTAGTAAGTTTGCAGATGACCACAAAATTGGTGGTGTAGTGGACAGTGAAGAAGGGTATCTCAGAGTACAATTGGACATTGATCAAATGGGCCAAGGAGTGGCAGACGGAGTTTAATTTAGGTAAATGAGAGGTGTTGCATTTTGGAAAGGCAAATCAGGGTAGGATTTTTATACGAAATGGTCAACTCATTGGGCATTCTGCTGAACTGAAAGGCCTTGGGATGCAGGTTCATAGTTCCTAGAGGTGGCGTTGCAGGTGAACAGGCTAGTGAAGAAAGTGTTTGTCTTTATTGGTTAGTACATTGAGGATAGGAGTTGGACGTCATGTTGCAGCTGTACAGGATATTGGTTAGGCCATTTTAGGAGCAGAGTTCAATTCTGGTCTCCCTGCTATAGGAAAGATGTTGTTCAACTTAAAAGGGTACGGAAGCGATTTACAAACATGTTGCTGGGACAGTGGAGTGTTTGAGCTATAGAGAGTGGCTGAACATGCTGGGACTATATTCCCTGGAGAGGTGGATGCTGAAGGGTGACCTTTATAGAGGTTTATAAAATTATGAGGCACATAGAAAGAATAAATAGGCAAGGTCTTTTTCCCAGGATAGCGGAGTCCAAAAGTAGAGGGTATAGGTTTTTAATGAGAGGGAAGAGATTTAAAAGGGACCTGAGGGGCAAAGTTTTCACTCACACGGTGGTGCGAGTATGGAATGATCTGGCAGAGGAAGTGGTGGAGGCTGATACAATTACAGCATTTTAAAAGGCATCTGGATGGGAATATGAATAGGAAGGGTTTAGAGGGATATGAGTTAAATGCTGGGTGAGATTAATTTCGGATATCCGGTCGGAATGGACGAGTTGGGCCAAAGAGTTCTCTCCATGCTCTACAACTCTGTCTGAGGAGAGAGCAGAGTTGAAGTTTCGGATTCAGTGAAGTGTTCTGAAGCCTCCAACTATATCTGTTTTTGGAGTATCAGATGGTGTCCTGGATTGGAGAGGAATTTCTTGGGGTTTTCTCTGTATTGCCAGACTTAGGAAGACGCGTGATTTTGAAAATGGTGGAGAGAATGTATACATAAACTATCCGAGCTATGTAGAACGTGCTGGCTGAGCTGAAAGACCTTTTTGTTGTTGTAGCCAAACCGATGTAATTGGTGAGCTAATGGGAAGTAAAGATTGCTGACCCCTGTGCTGTAACATGAATATTTGGAATTTTGCAGGATGAAGACCTCAAGTGGGTCGAAGAGAATATCCCAGCCTCACTGACTGATGTGTAAGTCTCTCGAAGCTGATATCCCCACTCCTCCCCAACTGTCCCACCTCTGGTGTTTTGCGATTTCAGAGGGTTACCCATGTTTCTGCAGTTAATCTTTTGAGTCCAATATGACTGTTCAGAACAGCTTAGTTTCTTCAGCCTGTTCTGGAAACATAGTTGAGTCCCACCATAGCAGATTTCAGTTCAATAAAATCTGGAATTAAAAGCTGGCTGTTAGAAAGCTAATGCCAACTCTCTAACCTCTGATAATTGTCGTAGAAATCAATCTGGTTTTACTGATGTCTGTTTAGGGAAGGAAATCTGCCGTCCTCACTTGGTCTGAACTGCGTGTGACTCCAGAGCCACAGCAATATGGTAGACTCCTAACTCTGTGAGAGGGCCTGACCAGTTGAAGGGTGGGCATCAAATACCAATCCCTGCAATCTTTGGAAGAATAAAGAGGAAACATAAATCAAGGCTGACCCACAAAAGTCGCACAGAGGGAGCATTCTGGGGTGTCTGGTCTGAGATGTTAAACCAGGACCCTGTTTGCCACTGTGGGTGTTCTCCTTGATATTTATCTCTCAACCCAACTCATCGCTGATTGTTGGAGTTAAGATTGTGTGTAGTGTTCCCAGTATTACACTACTGATTACACTCGGAAAAATACTTAATTAATTAGCTAGGAATCTGAGGTCATAAAAGGCGTTATATAAATGCGTTGCTTTTACCGTGGCCAGCTATAAGGAGGTCTGAGTCCAAAGAATGGTTTTATTGCTGTTTCTTCATATGAATTTTAAATTTACAGACTCTCCTGCCTGGTTTAGTGGTAATGTACTCATTTTAAACTGACCCTACAGATTGAGCAGTGCCTATTACAGCATTGTGTGCACATTGGTTCTAACCAGTGTAGATCTCAGCTGTATAGACACGAAGGCCTCTGGTTTTAATGCTAATTTTTGTACAGTTGTCTGATCTCAATGTTGTTGAGATGTCGGCATAGATCTCTGTATCCTTGGATATGGAGAAGAAAAATTAACCAAGTGTTCTAGTCCAGGTTGCTGAACAGTACAGAAGATGCATGTATATGAACAGGATTGGACTCGACTGTGATGCCAACCACAGTCAAATAGCCTGCATTGTTCTGTCCAAAATGGGCATTTAGTACTTTGTCGTGATGCTCCACTGTGCCCATGCCTTTACAACACCATCTGAAATGCTGGATGTTATTCAGGTTGTAACTTCCTAGGTTGACAGACATTATACATTTCGACCAAATTTCCATGAAGACAAAGGAAAGAGTTCTCCACTTTAACAAGGGATTGATTAGTCTGTTATTTCTCTACAACTAGATTGTGGAAAAGGTGGCTTGTGGGCCAGAATGTAGTGCACAGAGATTGTGTCTCTAGCCCCAGAGACTTGGTCGAGAGTGTGCTGCTGGAAAAGCACAGCAAGCCAGGCAGCATCCGAGAAGCAAGAGAATCAACGATCAGGAAGGGCTTATCCTGAAGCGTCGATTCTCCTGCTCCTCGGATGCTGCCTGACCTGCTGTACTTTCCCAGCAGCACACTCTCGACTCTGATCTCCAGCATCTGCAGTCCTCACTTTCTCCCAGAGAGTTGGTCCATGATATGCAGAAGAATGGACAAGAAAGTAGATTTGAATACTGCTGGAGAGTTGCTTCTCCAATCACAGGCTGCTGGCTCCCTGCATTTGCCAATGACGCGCTCCTTTAGCAGTCAGCGCGGAGCCTAAGATAGCAGACTGTTTTGGGCAGTGATAAGGAGCAGGACTGACAGCACCAATGTCTGTCTGGGCCAGCTTGGGCAAGGTGGACTGACAATACATCCCAGTGTCCAGTGCAGTGAAAGAATCAAGCTGTGCAGACCCCGAGGTGGAGAACGGGAGTGAACAAGTTGAGGCAGGACAGTAAGTTCGGGACGGCTGGTTTAGTGAGAGTTTGGGAGGAGTGATGGACTGCAGGATGGGGGGAGCCTGGGACATGTGGTGGAGAGAGAGAGGGGACGCGGGGCGTGTGTAGTGGAGGAGGGGTGCACGGGGCGTGTGTGGTGGAGGGGAGGGTGCACGGGCGTGTGTGGTGGAGGGG
>NC_057750.1:17862208-17913528 GCF_004010195.1 Chiloscyllium plagiosum
GCGTGTGCGGTGGAGAGAGGGGGGGCGGTCACGCGGGGCGTGTGCGGTGGAGAGAGGGGGGGGGCGGTCACGCGGGGCGTGTGCGGTGGAGAGAGGGGGGGGGCGGTCACGCGGGGCGTGTGCGGTGGAGAGAGGGGGGGGGCGGTCACGCGGGGCGTGTGCGGTGGAGAGAGGGGGGGGGCGGTCACGCGGGGCGTGTGCGGTGGAGAGAGGGGGGGGGCGGTCACGCGGGGCGTGTGCGGTGGAGAGAGGGGGGGGGCGGTCACGCGGGGCGTGTGCGGTGGAGAGAGGGGGGGGGCGGTCACGCGGGGCGTGTGCGGTGGAGAGAGGGGGGGGGCGGTCACGCGGGGCGTGTGCGGTGGAGAGAGGGGGGTTGGTTGGGTATGCTCCTTAGACCTCACCGGGTTGTATTCGGGTTATGTCCTACTTTGCCAACTATTGATGATTGTTGAACAGAGACTCATCAATTTTTCTTCTTAACTTTGCTTCTTTATTTTTTCCCTCTTATCTTGTTTTCCAGTGCATTGCCAACCCTGCTGGATTCTGATGAGGTAAAATATCGCTTCTGTTGCCTGCTTTACTTTTAACCATAATTGAAACAGAAATGGCTGGAAATGCTCAGCATCTGTGAGAGAAATGAGTTAACGTTTCAGGTGGAGTGACCCTTCCTCAGAACAGACTTGGCCTGGAACAGTTATCTTTAACTGTTCCATGTTGAACTCTGCTAATGCTTCAGCACGAGATGAAGTGCCAGGAGATCCTGTTGCTAACAACTGAATGTGATTGAGCCCAGTTGATACCAGCCTCTTGGCCTACATTCTAATCAGGGTAGAGTTGGTGGGTCTTAGCTGAGGTATGGGTAGGAGTGATATCACTAGAATTCCACAGCAATGGATAACCAGCCATGAACTAATGTCATTCTTGGGCAGAACTAATGTCATTCCTGGGCAAAACTACAGCATTCAAGCCTCTCTACAGTGGAAACCGAGTGCAGCTTAGTGGTTGCTGTCCATATCTCATCTTTCACCTGAAGTAGCAAGGTGTGGCCAGGAGTTTGGGATAATCCCTTATGTGGGTTGGGAGGGAAAAAAATGTTTTAACATGTCGAAAACACAAGGAGGTAGAGTTTAAGTTTTCCTCAACAGGCAGTCTGGCTGCCAATTACACCCATTTCGGTAGGTGTTTCTTTCCCCCTTTTGTGTTTGATGAATGTCGCTTGTTTTGCCAAATGCAAAAAGCCGTTGCAAACAATGCAGTTGAGCAGCGTTGAAACGTTGGTTGTTTCTGTTCAATTTTGATTTGAGAAAACAAAGTCATTGATCATATTTGAATTTGTAATTTAGTGTGGTCTGATTGATGCACCCAAATCTATTATATCAGTGCCTCAGTCATGTATCTGTCAATAATCAAATCTTAAATGAGAAAAATGGTGTAAAGATATACAGATTTTTATCAAATTAATATTTCAGAGCTTTTAAAATATTCTTTTGGTATAATTGCTCAAAAGAGTAAAGCTTAATGTTTAGCTACTCCTTGGAAGCCTGTGTGCAACTACATTTGGCGGAAAATCCCAACAGTGATTCTTTTGATATCCAGGTGTGCTCCATTTTGAGGTTGTGCTCACAGTGCAGAAAGTTTAGAAATGTGATGTGCGCTTAAAATTCCATTATCCATTGAGCAGTTTGTGCTGATTTTGGACTAAGGCAGACTCCGCAGTGGCTAACTAAACATTTGCAATTTTAATTCTAGTGATTCATTCAATTTTCTTTTGTCCTGTTTCAGGAAATAATGACGACCAAGTTTGAAATCTCCAAAATGGAATAACTGCAAATTGTTACAGGCAAAGCTTTACTTTTGAAATCCAAATCTTCTTCTGCAACAGATTTAACTTTTGGCTATTTTTATTTAAAAGAAAATGAAAGAACATCTGAAATGTTCTTTGTGGCTTTTTGAAAAGGCATGAAAACATCATTTTTCATTTTGGAGCCATTCAGCTAATCCGTTTTATGAAACTTTTTTTTTAAGCGCTGCTTTTACTTTCACTCCATTCCTCCGAAACTTGGTTTAAATTTGATGAAATACCACCAGCAGAATTCTTTGGAGTCAAGGTGTTCTGTGCATGGGAGTGTGATGGACCGAGCTGGGCAAAGTAATTGTGGTGCCAGTGAAACCAGCCTGTGCATTGGAAACTATGTACCACCTGTATGTGAAGGTGGTTGGGCTGAATTCTTAGTTATGGTACGTCCATGCCTGTCTATATACAAATAGCTTTTTGTTCATAACTTAAGACCAATATTAAAAAGGAACAAAGCCAATAATTTCAGCAATATTTAAGAGTGCCAGAAAGGGTAGGTGCACAATACCCTCTATCCTTGTCGATCATGCATCTTTCTTGGATGTGCTTGCCACTCACTGTTGGGGTCTGTAACCGAAAACCTATTTGCAAACGGTTTGCAAAGTGTGCATTTTTGCCCAAAGTAGTGGCTGACCTCTGACCCAAGCCCATGATTACTTAACGGTTCAACTTGTGTGGCCTTCAAAAGGACACTTCTGCACCTTAACGGCATAATGTACGTGTTCTAACATGCTGCTGTCCTTCAAAACAAAAGCCCACCTGAGTCACGTCAGGTGAGTTCTAGGTTGACCGATACACGTTTAACTCAGTAATATGTCAGAGAAACCATTATTGTGAACTCTGAAATGTATACTGGCGTTTCATCCTCAGGATGCTCTGAGTCTCTAACAAGCTATGCATTACTCACGTGTTAATGATAACTCCCCATCTTGGGTGTTTTTCCTGATGAAAGTTCATGGCTGACAGCAGTGACTGTGAGACTCTTGCCAACAAACATTACAGTGTAGTATCTCTGCATGTGATTTATTTTAGGCCTGTTCTTGGGGGCTTTCTCTGAATGTTACAGGAGCAGATCACATAGCTCATACTAAACACTCCTGTCCTCCCCACTGATGGCTGTTGGGAAACATCTGACCAAGTAAGTTAGGAACTTTCTCCCAACTGCCCTGGAAATCTAGACACAACTGCTCGATTTGTGCTTTGATTTTTTTTCCCCACTCTCTCCAATGCTGTTGCAGCAGCACATCAGCTTGAGATGTTTCTGGATGGTCACCAGTCTCTGGTCACTTCTGTCAAGTGTATGAATGTGTGCCCTGGCTTTAACAGCAATGTTCCTGGTGAAATAGCCAGTGAACACTACCTAAGCTGCTTTTGAGGTGAAATACCTCAGTCAAAGCCGACATTTCATATTAAATTTACTTTTCCAAATATTTCAAGTGGGTGTCATCTTTGTTTTCCTCCCTGTTGCTCTAAATTGAGGGTTATTTCATTGAACTTCTCGACAGCAGCAGAACTTTCATCTGTAACTTTACCATGGAAAGATTCATTGCGCAGTTTTCCTTCAGTTGTTCTCGGATCAGTTTTTTGCATGAGTTTAAATAGGCCATGTTTTTCCCAGTACAAGTTAGGGTGAGGAGGATAGATTCAGGCCTCTGATGCCTTATTTGTGCGTTGTTTTCCTCAAAACTTGAGTTCCAAAGCCTGTCCCTTGTAGGGAATTGCATTATGCGTTGACTTATTTCACGATTTTATTAACACGTCGTTTGAGTTGTAGTTTATCCTTAGTCAGCAACAAGAAAACGGTTGATGCATCTGTTACTGGCTGGCAGCAATGCGTTGTAAACTGGTCATAGAGAGGTCGCAAGTACAGCCACTGTGTAATCTGAAGCCCAAACTAAAGGTGTGAATTCCTAAGTGTGACTGTCCAGTACAAGCCGAGACTGATTCCAGATTGCACAGAGTGCAGTTACACCCACAAAGATGTGCATGTGAACTGCTTACTGACTTCACATCAGATAAACACAGCATTGGTATTGAAAGGTATTGTCAGCAGATTTGTACTGTTTCTGTGAAGAATCAATAAATCATTTCATAAAATTGTGTCTTTAATGAAACAACTATTGTGGCTATATTTGGTGTTGCTATTTTGAGGTAAATGAAGCACTGACTACTTTGGGCCTGTTATGCCTGTTCTGTGCAGCTGTCGCTAAAATGCATCAATTTTCATCTGTCTCCTTATCTGATGTGTATAACAGCATTATGCTGTTGAGGGCAGAAATTCATTATTATACAATTACATTTTTGTAAAACGATATGCTTAAAAGGTACACTTCCAGCCAGGTTTCCATAGACTTAGGGCAGGAGTCCTGAATAGGTGCAGTTCAGATTTCACAGTCACCTTGCTGTAAGCACTTGCCAGCAATATCTGCTTAATGGTGATCTCACAGGACTAATAATCCGGAGGCCTGGGCTAGTCATCCAGAGGCCCAGACTAAGATGTACAGCATGAAAACAGATCCTATGACTATGGATTTGTATCTCACTCAGCAACTGCTGGAATGTACATTTGAATAATAAATTTGTAATGGAAAGCTCGTCTCAGTGATGGTGACCATGAAACCATCAGCAATTGATGTAAAAACCCACCAGATCGATACTATCCTTGGGGAAAGTCCAGTAAAGGGCCGAGCAAGCATTGCTAGGTTAGAAATGAGTAATAAATGATGGCCGTACCATCAATACCTACATCCCCTGAAAGAATGATAAAAAGGCAAAGATTTTAGATTCCTGTCGTCTGTGGGAGATACTCGCTCAGGTGTCCATGTTGGAACAATGTTGTTTCCAGATCCTGGGAGTCTTGCCAGATGATTCAAACTGTACAATGAAACAAAACTGCAGATGATGGCCATCTGAAACACTGATGTGCTCAAGAAACTTGGCCGGTCTGACAGCATCTGTGGAGAGAGAAACAGAATGAATGTTTCAAATCCTGTGACCTTTCATCAGAACATTCACAGGACTTGAAATGTTAACTCTCTCTCTCTCTCCCCACAGATGGAGCCAGACCTGAGTTTCTCCAGCACTTTGTTTTTTTGTGTTAAATGAGCTGTCTTTGACATTGAGACAGGACAGCAAGCTTCCAAATTTGGGAGGGTCAGGGGGCAGATCTGGTGACCTGGATGTTAGACTTCAAGTGCAGTCTCAAGCCCCTGAACTTGCATTTCGATCAGTGCGATGGTACAGTACTATGTTTTTGTAACATGACTGCAAATTGATTACTTCACTTGGGGCCAGCTCAGCAACTGATCAGAAACTACTCACTTGCAGTTGTATTGCAGAGACATCCTGGGTAACTGTGGTCACAAGCCATCACATGGTAACCTTTCTGATACTGTTGACCATTGTGTCCTGGACACCTTTTAGTTCCAAGGATGTAAAATGGATCTTTTCACTTCTCTCTCTATCATCTGCCCCGCCCTTTCCACCTTCATCTTCATGCTTTTTTCCACCATCCCTTCAGTCACTGCATTCTGATAATCCACACAATTTCTGTTTCACTTTAAGTGCTAGGGTACTGAGTGGTATAGCACCATTTCATCCAAATCTCTCTGAATGCAAGCACGTCTACATTCTTAACAGGCTTTGATTATATTGACATGCAATGGGTCTGTAGTGTTTATTTTCTGTACTATTTATGGGACTGTAATATTTGGAAGTTTTCCTGGGCAAGGGCCAAAGCTTCTACAAACAAATACCCACGGAGCAGGGTGTCTCTAATTTGGAGATTGTAGTTGGGGGAGGGAGTGTGCAAGTGTGGCTGCAGGTGATAAATTGTTCCACGTGTCCATTTGTGGAACTGGAAGCCTCGAGGTTAAACCTCCTGTGTTTGGATGTGTGTTTAAATTCAATCACAGCTGTACTGAGGGGAGATTCTTTTATGTCCAATCCTTTTGGAAACCAACTGACCATAACCTGACTGCGTCCTGCAGGGTAGGAGACCCTGAGGCTCTTGAACAGCCGCTAAGTCATGTGTTTGTGTTCCAGCAAAATAAACTGCAGCTGGATGTCTCGCTGAGTAGAGACAGACTAGCATTGTATGTAATTATTGTTGGATGGGCTATTCTGTAAATACTTAACCGTGGAATGGGTTCAACAAGTTTTCTTCTGGTATTTCAGGATGTTGGGAATGAAGTTTATGGGGATATGTTTACATTTGAGGTGAGGGCTTTTGGTGGTGAGACTGAAACTTGTCAGTTCAGGCTCTGTGTATTGAGTACATCATAACCTGAGCCAAACCAAGCCCCCCCCCCCCCCCCCCCCCACACACATGCACACACCCTCCCAGGATCCCCTGTAGTAACAAGCTTGAGCTCCATCAACTGCACCAGTCTCATTGAACCCTCACATTCCCCCGTCTGCAGTTATCATCAGTATCACCCATCCCATGGCCTGAGCTGGCTGTTCAGCATCAAAGATGGGACGCCCTGTGCTATAGGTTTGTACTCATTGAGACCTTGATTGAGATTCAATAAGACTCTTAAAGTCACCTAATGTGAAACCTTCATCCCATTCTAGGATTTAGATGGATGAGAGGGGATCATATAGAAACGTATAAAATTATGAAAGGGATAGATAAGATATAGACAGATAAATTGTTTCTGCTGGTGAAACCAGAACTAGGGGACATGGCCTCCAGATTAGATTCCTTACAGTGTGGAAATAGGCCCTTCGGTCCAACAAGTCCACACCGACCCCTGGAGAGTAAGCCACGCAGACCCATTTCCCTCTGCCTAATGCACCTAACACTACAGGCAATTTAGCATAGCCAATTCACCTGACCCGCACACCTTTGGACTGTGGGAGAAAACCGGAGCACCCGGAGGAAACCCATGCAGAGACACGGGGAGAATGTGCAAACCTCACACAGACAGTTGCCCAAGGCTGGAATTGAACCTGGGCTAACCACTGTGCCACCCCTTAGGGGGAGTAGATTTAGGACAGAGATGAGGAGGAACCGTTTTCCCCAGCGAGTAGTAAATCTATGGAATTCTCTGCCCAGGGAAACAGTAGAGGCAGCCTCATTAAATATATTCAAGACACAGTTGGATGGGTTTTTGCATGGTAGGGAAATTAAAGGTTATGGGGATAATGCAGGTAGGAGGAGCTGAGATGATGGATAGATCAGCCATGATCTTAATGAATGACAGAGCAAGCTCGACGGGCCAAATGGCCTACTCCTGCTTCTATTGCGATGATAGTGTCTCAAACCAACTTTCTCACCATGAAGTGGATGTTTCATAAGGTGCTGGAGTTTGAGGATGAGGGTGTAATTGAGAGGTGGAGTTGAGGTTCAGTGATGATGTGGACGTTTGTGGAAGGCATGAATTTTTGGGGCAGGAGGGGGAGTTGATTCCAGGTAGCTGGGTCAGATGAGGTCAGTGCCATTGTTTCATTCTTACATGTGACTTGTCCTTTACCTAGATAACAGGATTGGTGATGCTTGTGAAAATGACTTTGATAATGATGCTGTCTTTGACCAGTTTGATGTCTGTCCTGAGAGTGCAGAGGTCACTCTTACTAATTTCCGAGCCTATCAGACTGTCATTCTGGATCCTGAGGGTGATTCACAGATTGACCCAAATTGGGTAGTCCTCAACCAGGTGAATTTATTTTTACCGCATCTCTTTATTTGTATTAATTCTCAGTCCCTCTTGAATGTTTCCTTCAAATCTCTTTCTCTAACCTGTTAAAGCCAAGTCAATAGAAAACCTTTATCAGATCTCAGTCAAGACACCGCACAATGTAGGGCCCTACAAACTATAGGAGGTGCATTAAAGCAGCAAAGAGAGTTCAGTACAGATGTACTGAGGCATGGGATGGCACGGTGGCTAGCACTGCTGCCTCACAGCACCAGGGAAATGGGTTTGATTCCAGCCTCGGGCGACTGTGGTGTTTGCACGTTCTCCCCATGTCTGCGTGGGTTTCCTCTGGGTGCTCCGGTTTCCTCCCACGGTCCAAAGATGCACAGGTCAAGTGAATTTGCCGTGCTAAATTGGCAATAGTGTAGGTTATTAGTCGGGGTAAACGTCTGGCTGGGTTACTGTTTGGAGGCTCAGTGTGGACTTGGGCTGAAGGACCTGTTTCCACACTGTCGGGATTCTAATCCTAATTAGTGTGGACTATATTGGAACCTAGGTCCTTGGTAAAAAGAGAATGGTTCACTAGTACTAGTTTCAAAGAAGAAGTGCACTCCATCATGTGCCTAGTTTCCTGCTGTTGCTTCCTTGTATTTTGCACCAATTGATGACCAAGAAGCTGGGTAGGTGTCTGCCCTTCTCTGGAGACTGCACTCCATCCTGCACTTGGGTTGGCTTGCTCACTGAGATCACTGAATACTCTTCTGTGTGAGACATGACAGCTCCATCCATTCACTGACTGCAGGAAGATCCATGATTTTGATCAGTTTGTGCAACTGCTTTCCCATTTACTGGAATCTTTTGAGTTCTAGAACTGATCTGTATGCCAAAGGTTGTGTTGCAGACAGATAGCTTTTACTGTGTTATCTCACAGGAGTAGATGTCAAAGACTGCAGTGCAGGCCGCACTATTGGCCTGCATTGCTGTTGAGTTCATAAGTGTAAATGCAGCTGACCAGCACTTGGATGGCCTGCTTGGTTAGTCTGGAGTCACTTCTGACACCCCCACCCCCAGTTCCCAAACCACAACCACCAAGTCGCTCCCAGTATGTGTAAGATGGGGTGTGAGGCTTGCATTATCCTGAGGATGTGGAGGAGTGTGTGACTGACAGGTCTGAATCCATTTGATAAGAGATTGATAGATGTCTGATGGGAGTGGAGTGAATAGAGCAACTTATGAGCCTGGTTAGTGTAGTTGTAGGCTATGATATTAAGCAATACATTCATGACCTTGACTAGTTGTGAAAGGCTGTTGACCTCCTTGCACCACTGCATTGAAGCTTGACCCCAGCTTTGACCTTCACAGCTATCTGTGACCCCTGCCTTTTGAGCGATAGTGTGGAGGGCCAGGTTACCTGCAGTTGTCCATCCTGCCAACTCTTTGGATGCAGCATCCAGAAACCCTGGATTCCACTGTTCAGTGCAGTGCCATTCTTTACTATGTCTGGTCACATTCACTTGCTGTATAACTGCAAGTACCTGCTCCCAGTGCACAATCCTCTTTAAGCTGCTCTGGATAGTTTAATTGGTTATGAGCACAGGCTTTGGCTTTGACTCTCATTCTCTATTACTATACTAGTTTCTGTGTTTCACGGTTATCATTGTTTCTGAAAAGGGCTTTTTTTTATCATTCTGGCAATCTAGTGACCTCCTGAGCGAAAATGCCTGAAGTGGATATTGAATATCCTGCCAATAATCACCCAAACTTGAGTGTGGCCACTTGGATGAGACACTTAAAGGATCCTACAGTGATGTGAGGAATGGTGGAAAAAGAGCTATTTATTTGGTTGGTGTCACTGGTTGGTAACATTTACAGTCAGAAGATTGAGGGCTCACATTCGATTTCAGAGAGACACAAAATGAGAACACCTCCACGAAGAATTGGTGCTACGCTGTAATGAGAGAAACATCATCCTTCAAATGAGATAATGACCTCAATTCCTGTCTGTTCGGGTGGATCTAAAGGTTTCCATTGGACTTAATCTGGTTGTTACAGAACCACCTCAGCTGCCATTTGCTATATCAGTGAATGCTCTGCTCTTTAAGGTATCTTGAGTTTGTACCTATTTTCTGATCAACTTGTTCAGCAAAGTAATGACACACCTCTGGAACCCATGGGACTTGAATCAGGGACACTACCACTGTGTCACATGATCCCAATCTTGAGGTTGGAAATTGAGTGAAATAATAGGTGGCTCAGTGGTTAGCACTGTTTCCTGCACTGATTCACAGCACCAAGGTCCCAGGTTCGATTCCAGCCTTGGGCGACTGTGGAGTTTGCACATTCTCCCCGTGTCTGCGTGGGTTTCCTCTGGGTGTTTCAGTTTCCTCCCACAGTCCAAAGATGTGCAGGTCAGGTAAATTGGCCGTGCAAAATTGCCCGTAGTGTTAGGTGCATTAGTCAGAGGGAGATGAGTCTGGGTGGGTTACTCTTTGGAGGGTCGGTGTGGACTTGTTGGGCTGAAGGGCCTGTTTCCACACTGCAGGTAATCTAACCTAAAATGCAAATCATTCTGTAACTCTGCTTAACATGTAGGCCCTCAGAAAGGGTATTTGTGGAGTGGATTTCTCTGACATCGGATTATTTTCTGACTGGTTTCTTCGAGTGATTAAAACTAGATTTTAGAAAGAAATACATGCAAATTCTTAGGGGGTGTGAGGAGTAGATAGAGAGAAATGTTTCCCCTTGAGAGATTACATAAGAACTGCGTCCCTGGTTACTAAAGAGCAGGAGATGATTTGAGGACATTTACTTTCACCCAGGATGGTGAGAATGTAGAACTCGCTGATTATAAGCATGCTGGACGTGGGAACCACCAGATATTTGAAAGCTGTTTAGATGAGAATTTGAAACTCTATAGCATGTAAGGCTACAGGCTCGAACATGGGATTAGAATAGATGAGCAGTGTTGACACCAATGAGCCAAAGCATCTCTTTCTGTGTTAGAAAATTTCTATGACTAAGATACGGGGGTAAGCCATCTTTCCCCAGTGGCCTGCCTGAAATGGGCATCTGCAGATTAAAGTGACCAGTTTGCAGCTCTGGGCAGCTCTGTCTGTCTCTCTCTGATGATGCTGGCAGTCCTGTTCTGTAAGAGGTTGATATTTTTAAAATTACCTTTGTTGATATAAATCACTTCAAACCTGCTAGAGAGAGACAGCAGCCCTGGGCCAGGAATCAAGTCCAAATAATAACAACCAAAAGTAGTAACTGAGTGAATGAAACATTTTACCAACTTCCTTACAGTAGTTAAATAGATATTGCATCCCCAGACAGCAGTGGAATGTTTTGTCTGGCCAGGAAAACCAGTTGGAAATGGCACATTTTGTGCAGCTATAAACAATTCCACCAGAGTCTCTATAAAAAAAACTCAGCATCCATAGCTCTGGCTTCATTACGCAGCATGGCTTTAGGTAAGGAGCAAGCAGTATAACAACAGAGGTGTGGATTTTTAATTTCAGCTTAAATTGCAATATTTGAATGTGGTGGGTAAAAAGTACAACTTATTGCATGGTTGGATGTATGTTACAATAGTGTAAGACATGGCTGGGTTTAAGTTGCATCAACTCAGAGGAAATGTGGGTGTAAATTGCAATAATTTAGTGCAAATTTGTGAGGTTGTGCTGTCAATTTTCATTGAATTGGAGTTGTGACTTTGCTCCGAAAGCTAAAACGGAACGTTTTCACCGAGGAGGTAACTCAGTATCTGCTGAATTATCCTCAGTGCTGGGAGCTCAAGTTTTACACTGGCCCCTATGGTGTTTCAACTCTGCAGAATGAGCAAATCCTGATACTTCGGCCAGTTAGCAATAATTACTGAGACAGCAAGGAGCTTTGCAGCTGTACTTTGGTGGAGGTGATGTGGGACTGGGTAATGAGGGTTAAAATTGAATGAGCAATCTGCTGGGAATATAATGTGATAACAATCTGCCAGACTGGGAGATGAATATTTCCAGGACAACCTGCCTTTATTATTCCTGATCTAATTCGAGTGGATGGAAACTGATTTTTCTCATTTATCAGGATCACAGTTACACCCTGGACTGGGATCAGCACAGTCACAGACAACAAAACCCATTGCTCCCTGTCTTCTCTGTGGAGATTTCAGAGGGAAATGATTAAAGCAAGGAAGTGGAGCAAAGAAACTTCAAATTCCTTTAACTTTAGAAAATTTAGTACAAACCCCTACCTAATGCTTTTGAAAAGTGTTATGATTTCAGTTGTGTTGACATCAGGAATCTTTGAGGTCAACTTGAGAGGACAGACAGCATCACCAACAGCACCCCATCAGCACTGACCCTCCGACAGAGCGGCACTCCCTCAGCAGTGATCCTCCGACAGAGCGGCACTCCCTCAGCACTGACCCTCCGACAGAGCGGCACTCCCTCAGCACTGACCCTCCAACAGAGCGGCACTCCCTCATCACTGACCCTCCGACAGAGCGGCACTCCCTCAGCACTGACCCTCCGACAGAGCGGCACTCACTCAGCACTGACCCTCCGACAGTGCGGCACTCCCTCAGCACTGACCCTCCGACAGCGCCACTCTCTCAGCACTGACCCTCCGACAGAGCGCCACTCTCTCAGCACTGACCCTCCGACAGAGCGGCACTCCCTCAGCACTGACCCTCCAATGGCGCAGCACTCCCTCAGTACTGGCCCTCTGACTGTGCCACACTCCCAAAATACTGAACCTCCGACAGAGCTGCACTCCCTCAGTACTGGCGTCTGATGGAGCCGCACACCCAAAATACTGACCTCCGATGGTGCAGCGCTCCCTCAGCACTGACCCTCCAACAGAGCCGCACTGCCTCAGCACTGACCCTCTGACAGTGCAGCACTCCCTCAGCACTGACCCTCTTAACAGAACTGCGCTCCTTCAGTGCTGACCCTCTGACAGAGATGTATTCCTTATTATTGCACTGAAACAACAGGTAGGATTATGTTGAAATGTGGAGACCAGGGAAACATTCCTGAAGTAGAGCTTATGCTCAAAACGTTGACTCTCCTGCTGCTCGGATGCTGCCTGGCCGGCTGTGCCTATCCAGCACCCCAGTTTTGACATATCTTGAAATGTGGAGACCGGGGTGAGTACAGAGCCTTTTGGTTCAGTGACGCTGATATGGGGAATGCATGATTTTTAACTCTAACCTTAGGCACAAGTACAACTAGCTGTTTGGACTGTCCTCCCTGCATCTTCCTACATCTATCATATTGTTCCTTTAAGATGCCCTGAAAAGCAACCAGCTTCTGCTTACTTAGTAAGTAACTGAGCTGTAAATGATAACAAGGCTGAACATCATCTTGGGAGTTGAGAAAATTGGAGCTGGGACTGTGTCTGGGTCCTGAGCCAATTCCTGGAGGCTAAATTAGAAATTTTGACCTTGGAGAGTCCACTGTCATCATCAGCGGGAGGTCAGAAGTCCGCCAGGTCAAGGAGCAGCGAGTTGCTGTGAAGGGTAAGTAACTGAGAGGGGCCATTGACAGGAAAGTGCCCCCTCAGCCACGTTCTTAACAAGGTAAATACTCCATGGATTCGGGGGTGAGAGTAAGACTCAGCCTCATGCCTAGGTGGGTCTGTCCGGAGTACTGGCCTGCTACTGGTGCGTGTGTCTCATGGCAGTCAGACCTTACATCTAAGCACTGGTATGACAGTAATGTTATCCAGAACCTTCTGGTTAATGTTCTGGGGAAATGGGTGGCACGGTAGCATAGTGGCAGGGAGCTAGGTGCAATTCTAGCCGTGTGTGTGTGTATGTGTGTGTGTGTATAGTTCACACGTTCTCTATGGGTTTCTGCTGGGTCCTCTCGTTTCTTCCCATATCTGAATACGTGCAGGTGAGGTGGCTTCATGGCCTCGTAGTATCCAGGGCTCTGCAGGCTGGGTGGGTTAGCACAGTAGAAACTCCGTGTAGCATTGCGGGGATGGACGTGATGCTGTTTGGAGGATCAGTGCAGATTCGATGGGCCGAATGGCCTCTTGCTGCACTGTGGGTATTGGTTAAAATAAAACATCTGGAATAAATGGTGACTGTGCAGCCACTGTCAATTGTCATTTAAAGAAAAACCATCAAGTTCACCGATGACCTTTTTTAGGGAAGGAAATCTGCCATCTTTATCTGGTCTGGCCTACATGTGACTTCAGACCCATGTGAATGCAGTTGCCTCTTAGCCGCCCTCTGGAGAAAGACAATAAGTGCTGGCCTGGTCAGTGTTCCCCAACCTAATGAATGAAATTAGAAAATCTGAAGGCTCTCTTCATAAACTTCATGGGCTGTGCAGCCCTCCCTATCGGGCCTATCCCGAAAGGAGCTGGAGAGGGAAATCAGAGACTCTCTGTGAAGTTGGGTCTACCTTGAGATCTTTAAAGATCTGTCATTGCCCTTTCTGAGGTACCTGCTCATTTGTTCTACATGGAGAAACGATGAAGAGAATATTCCAGAAATAGATTAAAGGTTCAGATTAGATTCCCTACAGTGTAGAAACAGGTCCTTCACCCCAACAAGTCCATACCGACCCTCTGAAGAGTAACCCACCCTGACTAATGCACCTAACAACTATGGACAATTTAGCATGGCCCATTCACTTTACCTGCACATCTTTGGAATGTGGGAGGAAACCGGAGCACCCGGAAGAAACCCACGCAGACACAGGGAGAATGTGCAAACTCCACACGGACAGTTGCCTGAGGGTGGAATCAAAGTGGGGACCCTGGTGCTATGTGGCAACAGTACTAACCACTGAGCCACCGTGCCGCCCCTTAATACTTTAATATCTCAGATGTGAAAGCAGAAGGAATCATTAGTAGGTTTGTGAAGGAGGTAAGGAAGGAGGAACAGCTCTCAGAGTCAGTGAGCCAAACGCTGTGATCTAATACAGAAACAAAACACCGCAGATGCTAGAAATCTGAATTAAGAACAGTAAGGGCTGGAAGTTTTCAGCTAGGTAGGCAGCCTCTGTGGAAAGAGAAACACGATAGTCCTAACCTGCTCTGCCTGCCAACCTGTCACGGATCTCGAGCATTTCCTGTTTCTATGACCAATCGGGTAATTGACAAATGAATAAGAAGTGAAGAAAATTATTTTCTATGCAGGTTTTTCTCTATTCTAATTAGAAAGAAACAAGTTTCTACACGCTAAAAGTTTCAAGGGGTCTGGACAGAGTATGGTGTTTGAGAGAGGGAATCAAGCCAGGATTTTCTTGAATGGCAGAGTAGACTTTATGGACCACTGCCTGCTTCTAGTTTCTATGTTACTGTAACTCCCAAAGTGGATAAGATTAGATTCCCTACAGTGTGGAAATAGGCCCTTTGGCCCAACAAGTCCACAATGACCCTCCGAAGAGCAACCCACCCAGACCCATTCCCCTTTGACTAATGGACCTAACACTATGGGCAATTTAGCATAGCCAATTCACCTAACCTGCACATCTTTGGACTGTGGGAGGAAACCGGGGCACCCGGAGGAAACCCACACAGACACAGGGAGAACGTGCAAACTCCAACCAAACAGTTGCCCAAGGCGGGAATTGAACCCGGGTCTCTGGCGCTGTGAGGCAGCAGTGCTAACTGCTGAGCCACCATGCCGCCCTTCACAGTTTCCCACGTTACATTCTGGCTGTTGTAATCTGGAACACTGTCCCTGAAAGAACAGTGGGAGCATCCTGTGGCCTTTCAAACGAAAATCCAATAAATACATGAAGCAGAAAGCAGTAGGGTCATGGGAAGAGAGCAGGGAAGCGGGATTGATCCTCCACCAAAGCTAACACAAGTGCAGAGGGCTGAATGGCCTATCATTCCACAATTTTACTCCATCAGTGTGGTGAAATTGGCTCCAGTCTGTCTGGATTGGGAGAATGAGATCCCCACTTTCCAAAGATAATGGGTAATATTGTATTGACCGTGGAATTCAGCAGCAGGCTCAGCTTCTGATGGCTGCTGCAATCATCTAGTCTGTCTTTATCCTGGCAACATGTTGGAGAATGGCTCTATTAAAGGGACTTGCTGCTTGTGAAGGAGGTGCTGTGTTTCAAGTGGCAGTGGAGCTTTGAACCAACACAGTGGGGGTTGTACTGATGTTTGAATACTATTGACCAGGGACCCAGTGCGTTTTGGTAGTTACAAGGATGTGTCTGCAGTAAATTCATTCCTGATTTGTATTGTAAAGCATTATTTTGCTTCCGGCCTTTTGTTAGAAAAGCCTTGGATTGTGGTCAGACCACTTTGGGCAGTAGGATATACAAATTCCCAGATTGTATCTATTGGAGTGTTTTGACAATGGCTGTTTGACAAATGCAGCTTTGTGTTTTGTAAAATCAAGGGCTACTTGTTTGGAGCATTTTGACAGCCCAGTTTGTATATTTATTTTAGGTTTTGATGACTTTTTGCTCTTCCTTTAGAACAAAGATAAACCCAGACATATCCAGAAGGTCTGAGGTTTAATTTCTGTTGTGTGTCAACACTGGCAAGATGCCCCACAGATTATAAGGGGAGGAATGTTGGTTAAAAGATAATATCAGATAAGCCTGACTAATAATCCGATACACCCTGGGCATCCATCTTGGCTGAAAAATGTTCCCTTACTGGTTTGAAATCTGATTCAATGTTTGCTCACGTATCTTGTCAACACCAGCTAACTGAATGAATTGATTCGTTTAAAATGTCCAAACTGGCTGAAAGAAAGCTGCAAGTTTGAGGAATGGAATGAGTAAAGAGTTTAGTGATTTAGACCATGAGCAGACGTAGGCAGTTCGGCCCCTCAACTCTGCTCTGCTGTTAAATGTGACCATCTGCTCATCCTCAATTCCTCTTTCCTGCTTTATTCCCTCTATCCCTTGATTCCCTTGCTGATTAAAAGAAAATCTGACTATCTCAGCCTTGAATATGTATAAAACTCAGCCTTGACAGCTCTCTGTCATTCCACAGATTCACTAACCTCAGAGAGAAAAGAATTACTCTTTGTCTTTCTCTTATTTTGTAGTTATACCCTCTGGTCCTAGACTTTTTCATAATGGGTAACAAGCTCTCCATATCTACTCTGTTAAGTGCCCTGAAGAATCTTACATGTTTCAATAAGGTCTCCTCTCATTCCCTTAAACTCCAATGAGCAGAGCTTGGGCTAATTTCCCAGGAGTGTCAGAGTTTGAGGGGTAACCTTCATAGAGGTTTATAAAACCATGAGGGACATGGATAGGATGAATAGCCAAAGCCTTTTTCCCAGGTTAGGGGAGTCCAGAGCTAGAGGGCGTAGATTTAAGGTGAGTGGGAAAGACATAAAAGGGACCTAAGGGGCAACTTTTTCACGTAGACCGTGTGTGTATGTGTGTGTGTATATGTGTGTGTGTGTGGAATGAGCTGGTTGGGGGGGAAACCTACTTCAGTATCAACCCACTCCAACCCCTTCAAACTGTGCATGCTTCAAGTGGAGTTTAAAAGTAGGGAGATTATGCTGCAGCTGTATAGGGTGTTGGTAAGATTAGATTAGATTCCCTACACTATGGAACAGGCTCTTCGGCCCACTGAAGAGTAACCCAACCAGACCCATTCCCCACATTTACCCCTGACTAATGCACCTAACACTACGGGCAATTTAGCATGGCCAATTCACCTAACCTGCACATCTTTGGATTGTGGGAGGAAACCGGAGCACCCGGAGGAAACCCATGTAGACCCGGGGAGAATGTGCAAACTCCACACAGACAGTCACTTGAGGCTGGAATCAAACCTGGGTTTCTGGCATTGTGAGGCAGCAGTGCTAACCACTGAGCCAGCATGCCACCCCAACTGGAGTAGTGTGAACAGTTTTGGTCTCCTTACCTGAGAAAGGATGTGGAAGGGGTGCAGAGGAGGTTCACCAGGTTGATTCCAGAGTTGAGAGGGTTGGCTTATGAGGAGAGATTGAGCAGACTGGGAATATGCTCATTGGAATTCAGAAGAAAGTGGTGGATCTTGTAGAAACATAAAATTATGAAAGGGAATAGATAACAGAAAAACAGGGAGGTTGTTTCCACTCATGGGTGAAATTCAGAGTAGGGGGCATGGCCTCAAAATAAGGGGAGCAGATTTGGGACTTCTTCCCCCGAAGGGTTATGAGTCTGTGGAATTCCCTGCCCAGTGAAACAGTCGCAGCTTCCTTGTTGAATGTTCTTAAGGCAAAGATAGATTTTTGAACAGTAAAGAAATTAAAAGTTATGGGGAGCAGGCGGGTAATTGGAGGTGAAGCCACAAAAAGATCAGTCATGAAGAGCAGGCTTGGTGGTGCCAGATGACCTACTCCTGCTCCTAATTCTTACATTCTTATGTAATAGAAACCCAAATTGTCTCAGCCTCTCATCCCAGAGGCCAATCAAGTGAACCTTCACTGTACTGCCATCCAAGCATATCCTTCACTGAGTATGGAGACCAGAGTGGACATAGTACTTTAAATTTGGTCTCACTGATGACCAGTGTAATTTCAGCAAGACCTCCTTATGTGCACACTCCAGTCCTCAAGATAAAGATGTCCATTTTTCTTCTAATGTCTTACTGACCCTGCAAGCTTACTCTGTTCCACCATCTGAACATCAATGTTTACAAGTATCATGTCTAAAGTATCATTCACAGCTCAGAGAGAGTGTCCTCACCTTGTGTACTACCCCAGAACAAGACAAACAACAGTATAGCACAGCACAGGAACAGGCCCTTCGGCCCACCAAGACTGGACTGACATATGCCTTTCATAATACAAAACCTTTTGCTTATACACGGTTCATCGTCCTCTATTCCTGTTTATTCATGTATCTTCAAAATACCTCTTCAGTGTTGCTATTGTCTCTGGAAGCGCATTCCAGGCACTTACCATTCTCTGTGTATAAAGACATGCCTTTCACATCTCCTTTCAACTTTCCCCTTTTTGTCTTAAGCCTATGTCCCCTAGTAATTTTCTTCTTTGGGAAAAAGACTTTGACTCTCCATTCTATCCATTCCTTGTGTAGTTTTGTAAACTTCTTTCAGGGGCCACCCCTCATTATTCAATGGTCAAGAGAAAGCAAACTAAGTTTGTCCAATCTCTCCTCCAAACCAGGCACCCTCTAAGCCGAGCACCCTCCAAACCAGGCACCCTCCAAACCGGGCACCCTCCAAGCTGGGCACCATCCTGGTAAACTGTTCATATTCCCTGTGTAAAGCTTCCACATCCTTCTAGGGGTGTGGTGACCAGAACTGTACACAATATTTCAAATATGGCCTAATTAAAATTTGCAACATAACCTGCCAATTTTTACACTCTGACCAATGAAGGCAAGCGTGCCATATGCCGCCTTGACTGCCTTACCTGCTTGCCACTTTCAGGGAACTGCAGACCTGCGTGCCTAGATCCCACTGTGTGTTGATGCTACTAACGGTTCTGCTATTTACTGTATATGCTCCTCCTGATCTTCAAAAATGTATCACCTCGCACTTGTCTGGATTAAATTTCATCTGCCATTTCTCTGTCCAAGTCTCCAACCTATATATATATTTCTTGATGAAGGGCCTTTGCCCAAAACGCCAATTTTCCTGCTCCTCGGATGCTGCCTGACCTGTTGTGCTTTTCCAGCACCACTCTAATCTTGACTCTAATCTCCAGCATCTGCAGTACCCACTTCTGCCTGCATATATCCTATCTATATTCTTCTCATTGTCTGCAATTCCCCTAATCTTTGCGTCATCTGCAAATTTACAGGCCACTTATACTCTCTTTCAAATCATTTATCTATGACAAAGGGGTCCCAGCACAGATCCCTGCAGAAAACCACTGGTCACAGAGCTCCAGTCAGTAAAACATCCTTCCACCCCTACTCTCTGTTTTCTGTGACAGAGCCAGTTGTGTCTCCACCTTACCAGCTCACTGTGGATCCCATAGCATTTGAGCACCAAGTCTAGGTTGCTTCTCCTGTATTGAGGACCCGTGATTCCACATCTGCCCAGTGAGGCATGAAACATTATTTAAAGAGCAGCTAAAGTTCTCCCTGGTAGCTTAACCTCTATTTATCCCTCAGACCATGACACTAAAATGTTATCTGATCATCACTGTATCTACTTTTTATGAAACTTGTACAAATTGGCAGCAGAATTTCCTTTATTGAAATAGTAACTACACTTCAAAAGTATTTTACTGGGCCCTAGATTTGTGAAAAGGAAGGCAAGGGCGAAATGATTGTATTGCCAGACCAGTAATCCAGAACGTAGACCAGTAATCCAGAATGTAGACCAGTAATCCAGAACATAGACCAGTAATCCAGAACGTAGTCCAGTAATCCAGAACGTAGACCAGTAATCCAGAACGTAGACCAGCAATCCAGAACGTAGTCCAGTAATCCAGAACGTAGTCCAGTAATCCAGAACGTAGACCAGTAATCCAGAACGTAGACCAGTAATCCAGAACGTAGTCTAGTAATCCAGAACGTAGACCAGTAATCCAGAACGTAGACCAATAATCCAGAACGTAGTCCAGTAATCCAGAATATAGACCAGTAATCCAGAATATAGACCAGTAATCCAGAACATAGACCAATAATCCAGAACGTAGTCCAGTAATCCAGAACGTAGTCCAGTAATCCAGAACGTAGACCAGTAATCCAGAACGTAGTCCAGTAATCCAGAACGTAGTCCAGTAATCCAGAATGTAGACCAGTAATCCAGAACGTAGTGTGGCAGTGATTTAAATCCAGATTTTGAGTTCAAATGCTAGTGCAGCTGGTGAAATTAACAGTAGTATTTTATTCCAAATTTAATCATCTGGTTTGCAAATATTCTTCAAGGGAATTAACCACCCTTACCTAGTCTGGCCCACGTGTGACTCCAGACCCACAGCCGTGGTTGACTTTTAAACTCTCACTGTGTGGAGTTTGCGTGTTCTCCCCGTGTCTGCGTGGGTTTCCCCCGGGTGCTCCGGTTCACATGTCTCATTTTACTTCTAGATACTCACATTTGTTGAGGCAGAATTTTTTAAAAATTCATTCACGGGATGAAGGCATCACTGGCCAGGCAGCATTTATTACCCAGAGGGCAGGTAAGAGTCAACAACATTGAAGTCAGATGTAGGCCAGACCAGGATGGTAGCCTCCTTCCCTAAAGGGCATTAATGAACCAGATGGGCTTTTCTGACAAGAAACAATGGATTCGTGGCCACCATTAGACTTGTAGTTCCAGACTTTTACTGAATTCAAATTTCATTATCTGCCATGGTGGGATTAGAACCCAGGTCACCAGAATATTACCTTGGTCTCTGGATTAACAGTTCAGCGATAATACCACTGGGACATCGTCTCACCTTAAAGGGTCAGACTGACATTAAAATGAGAGCAAAACTGTACATTACATTTTACTATATATGACTATAAAATGGTGAGAGGAGACAAACAGAGAAGGTTCAGGGAAAAGTTTTATTTGGATGTGAGGGCAGTATTTATTTTTCATCCATAATTACCCTCAAGAAGGTAGAAAGTGATAGTTCGCCATCACTTCTTGAACCACAATACTCCGTGTGACACAAATACACCAGTAGTAGCAGTTTGACAACTGATTAACTCCGCACACCTTTTCATAGAATCTCTACAGCATGGGAGCAGGTCATTTTGCCCATCAGGTCCACACCAACTGTCTGAAGAGCATCCCACCCCCACCCCCATCCTAACCTTGTACCCTGTCATTTCCCATAATGCACTTAGCCTGCACATCCCTGGACACTATGGGCAATGTGGCATGGCCAATCCACCCTGACCTGCGCATCTGTGGACTGTGGGAGGAATCCGGAGCACCCGGGAAAACCACGCAGACACGGGGAGAACACGCAAACTCCACACAATGAGAGTTTAAAAGTCAACCACGGCTGTGGGTCTGGAGTCACACGTGGGCCAGACTAGGTATGGGTGGTTAATTCCCTTGAAGAATATTAGCGAATCAGATGAGTAAATTTGGAATAAAATACTACTGTGAATTTCACCAGTTACAATGGGATTTGAACCAATGTCTGGAGTGAATTCACTGCCACACTATGTTCTGGATTACTGGTCTGGGGGTACGATCATTTCACCACTGTCTCGGACCCAGTTAAGTATTTTTGAAATGTCATTACTATTTCAATAAAGGAAATTCTTGCTGCCAATTTGTACAAGTTGCAACTACAATTCCTTTTTAAATAATCGAGCTGCAAGCCAGGTCTGTCTACAATCTCAAACATGCAAAGAAAACACAATGGCCTCACTCAGTGTTTACTTAACAGCACAACCATCTGACTGACTTAAAGGGAACCAGGCTAGGGAGTAGGCTAATATGGTCTGTACTGCCTAGCGCAGTGTCAGTGTGGTAAGCCTGGGGAGGGGCAAGATTGATAGTTTCATCTGTTTTATTGTGGGTAATGTTACTGGAGTCCCACATCTGGGTGCCATTATTGTCAAACTATTTCTTCACAAAGTATAGAGGCTCAACTGTACATCGCTGAGTCAAAGCCTGTGCAATTCAGTTCAATTCTAAAGTATTGTCCTTCATTGGAACCAGATTGTGCTAAAGGCTATGACATGATGGAGCACCCCACCGCCAAACACAAAAACATTGCCAGTGAAACCAAAGAGAATATTGGGGATGCCAAAGTAAACAATGATGCCAAAGAGAATGGAGAAGGAAATGCCAGTGAGGGCAAAGTGACCAGTGGCACCAAAGAAAATCCCAGTGATGCCAAGGAGAGTACCAATGGAACACCCAGTGATATCACTGAGAACGATCCTTCCCATTGTGATGCCAAAGAAAAGACCAGCAAAAGAGATAAGAAGGTAAAGAAAGCTCTGTTTTGATATAAGCTGCCTGTGCTCTCTCACCCCCCCACCCTCACAAACACAAAAGGCTACCTGAGCAAGGGAGCCACACACTTATCCTCTGCTCCAGTGCCCAGATTTCCCTGTGGCTTTACATGTGAATGACAACACATTATTCAGATCTGACCATCTGAGCCCAGACTGACCTTCACCCAGCGTCCACGTGTTCAGTGAGAGGCTAGGGAAACAGACTCATAGACATTTTTAGCACAGAAGGAGGCCATTCAAACCATCATTCCTGCACCATTCGCCAACGGTCTCATTATATTAATTCTATTTTCGAAGGCCTGTAGTTCTCAGGGCTATACTAAGCAAGTGAATAAATACTGCTGATGTGTGTACCTGAGTTTCTGACTGGACCACCCTTTCAGGCAGTGAGTCCCAGACTCCTATCATCCTCCAGGTGAAAAAAATGTCTCAACTCTTCCCTTAACCTTCTCCTTCTGACCTGAACCCCCTGGATATTGGCTTCTAGAGACAGCATGGAAACAGATCCTTCGGTCCAACCCATCCATGCCGACCAGTTATCTTAACGTATATTTAGTCCCATTTGCTAGCGCTTTGCCTGTCTTCCTCCAAGACTTTACACGGTGGCTCAGTGGTTAGCACTGCTGCCTCACATCACCAGGGATCTGGGTTCAATCCCAGCCTCAAGTGACTGTCTGTGTGGAGTTTGCACATTCTCCCCGTGTCTGCATGGGTTTACTCCGGTTTCCTCTCACAGTCCAAAGACGTGCAGGTTAAGTGAATTGGCCAAGCTGAATTGCCTAGTGTTGGGTGCATTAGTCAGGAGTAAATGTAGGGAGGGGTGGGTTATTCTTTAGAGGGTTGGTGTGGACTTGTTGGGCCGAATGGCCTGTCTCCACACTGTAGAGAATCTGATCTATTCATATATCCATTTAGATGCTGTAATTGTAGCAGCCTCCACCACTTCCTCTGGCAGCTCATTCCAAACACGCACCACCCTCTGCGTAAAAAAGTTGCCCCTTAGGTCCCTTTTATATCTTTCCCCTCTCACCTTAAACCTATGCCCTCTAGTTCTGGACTCCCCCACCCCAGGGAAGAGACTTTGTCTATTTACCCTGTCCATGTCCCTCATGATTTTATAAATCTCTATACACTCCAGGGAAAACAGTCCCAGCCTGTTCAGCCTCTCCCTATAGCTCAAATCCTCCAACCCTGGCAACATCCTTGTAAATCTTTTCTGAACCCTTTCAAGTTTCACAAGATCCTTCTGATAGGAAGGAGACCAGAATTGCACACAGTATTCCAAAAGCGGCCAACCAATGTCCTGTACAGCCGCAGCATGACCACTCAACTCCTATACTCAATGCTCTGACCAATAAAACTTATAGAAAAGGTGTCTTACTGTCCACCGTTATCTCTGCACCTCATAATCTTTTGCACCTCCATCAGATGTTCTCTCTATCTTTGCCACAGTCTATCTAATCTCCACTGAGACACTCCTGCCCAGGCAGCAATCCAGGTAAATCCCCTCTACACCCTGTCCGGTGACTCACATCCTTGACCTAACCACCATTTTATACAGTTCCAGCATAAACTCCCAGCTCTTGTATTCTGTCCTCGGCTAATAAAGGCAAGTACCCCACATCCTTTCAGAATTACCTTATTTACCTGCCCCGGTACCATAGGGATCTATAGATATGTACAGCAAGGTTACTCTGACCTTCAGCACTTCCCAGTATTCTCTCAGTCACTGTGTAATACCTGGCCTAGTTAGCCCTTCCAGGTGCACTACCTCACACTTTCTGGGTGGAATTCTGTTTGCCACTGCTCTGCCTACCTGACCAGTCCATCGATATTCCCCTGTAGTTTGAGGCTATTCTCATTATTTACAGGCCGAAGGGCCTGTTTCCATTCTGTAGGTAATCTAATCTAAATATCATCCTGCCCCTCATTATTATAATTGATTCCTGATCAATATTCTGAAAATATTCAGAATTTCCCCACTCTCATCTGAATGCCAGTAACCAGGAATGGTGTACAGCCGATCCTGCCATGTCCCAGTCATAGCTACGGTACCATACTCTTATGGGTCTATCTGTGCCTTTCATATCTGTTTCATTCCTTGGGTTATTTGCATTAAAATATTGCATTGCTAAACTCCTTCTCCCTTAGATTTCCTCTGCCTTTCAGACTCACTGACGTTTTAACTCCTAATCCCGTTTCAGCTGCTCTCCCTTCTGAACTCCTTGTCACAATTCCATCCCCTGTGAGTATAATTCACCTCCACCCCAACAGCACTAGTAGGCCTCACTGTGTGAATGTTGGCCAAATTAGGCTGTCCAAATTGTTCAGGTTCTGCCTCAGTCGGAAACGGCTCCAATACCTCAAGAATCTAAAGCCCTTCCTCCTGCACTATCTCTCCAGGCACACATTCATCAGCTCTGAACTTCTATTGTCAGCTTGTGTTTTTGAATTTGAGAATTGGCCCCCGTTTGTTGGTATTTGCTATTTTGTATTTTAAAGATCTTCCAGCCCAATCTTTGGATTGTTAAAGTGAAGGCATTATTTATCCTGGCTGTGGGGTCATGATCTGACTCCAGTATGTACACACACACAGACACGCGCACACACACACACACACAGATACACACACAGACAGACACAGACACAGACACACACACGCACACACAGATAGACACAGACACACACAGACACAGACATACACGAACACATACAGACACAGACACTGACACACACAGACACACACACATACAGACAGATATGCACAGACACAGACACACACACATGCACACACACACAGACACACACATGCACACACACACATGCACACACACACACATGCACAGACACACACACACACACACACATGCATGCACAGACACACACACACAAACTATTTCATTCTGATTGCACAGCTCCCTTAATGACAATGACGACAGTTCTCAAACTCTGACATTCTTCCCCTTAGTGGGGGACCCAATAAAGAGAAATTAACCAAAGGAAAAAGCAGATACTGAAGTCTGAAGGAGGTGACTCTGAAAGCTTCGAGCTGATATTATTCCCAAATGGTGTTCCTTTCTGCAGGGGAATGTGGTGTTACTTTTTGTGGTGGATGGGAAACTGTCTGAACCTCACACTCCGTGGTTTTCTGAAATAGTCTTTTATTACCTTCAGGTCCCCCATTCCACTTTGTAAAGATCATTCGTTTCTGGGACATAAGTTAAATAATCCACTTTTCTTGGGAAATGGCTGACATTCATATGGAGCTTGTCCCTTCTCCAAGAAGGCAATGTCAATCTGAATGACAGAGTAGAGATTCAGACAGACACAAGGATGCTCATACAAACGCAGATTCTGTTGTGATTTGCAAAGCACATTCTCACTCACTGACCTGTGGTCTTGCCTCATTCTGCATTTCTTAACAAAACTAATACCTTTGCTTTAAATAGGAGAGTGTGATTATTTTAATCAACTTGCTCGGTTATGTTATGACACACCTCTGGGGCAGGTGGGATTTGAACCTGAACTTTCTGGCTTGGAGGTAGTGACACTAACCAAATGAAGTGTGTTGAATTGTCTCTATTGTGCACAAGGAGAATATTCTGTATGGAATCTCTTGTTGCCTTGGGAAATGTTTGCTAATTCCTGTTCCATGTTCTCCCCTTCCTGAAAGTGCGGACACGGGTTTTGGTTTCTTGTGGTTCTAGTGAGTGTCCAGGTCTTGAATATTTGCTAACTCTTTGACTGTGGGAGGCAGCACTGCTGACCCCGAGATATCTCCACGCCCCTTAACCGAAATGGTTAGAAGCTGAAACTCTGGTTGAGCATCTCCCACTTCAGTTGTAATTGGAGGCCTTGAGATGACTAACATTCACACTATCTGTCTGGCTGAGCTAAGGTAAAGATCAAAAAGCCAGAAGTAAATGTAGGACCCTTTGACTGCATGTTCCAGACCAGTGTTAAGACAGTGGGGGCTGGATTGCCAACAGAATAAATCGCCCACTCCCACCCAACAATAGTCCAAAAGCTAGAAACATGAGCGATAGATGATTGATTATCCCCCAACAACCCCAACCTGCTGGGAAACAGGGAGCAGTCACTCAGCTCATGACTTCAAAGTCAGGAAGATTGAGCAGGGTGCTACTGTGAAGTGACAGTCAAGTTAGAGAGAGTAGCTCGTCAGTTACCTGCTACATGGAGGAACATTTTAATAAATCTAATAACTATTCGGGTCATTGGAAATGGCTGCAGTGGGTCCTCAGAGTAACTCTGTCCTGACTTTCTTTAACAACAGGGAGGAGATGGCCACTCACCCAGCTCCAGCTCCAGTAGCAGCTCTTCTGACAGTGAAGGTGAAGGAAAGGCAAGTGTCGAATAATCCTTGTCCTCTTTGTGACCAGTTTCTGCATGTTATACATCCAACAAATCTGAGGCTGACACTGCAGTGCAGGAACGAAGGAGTGCTGCATTGTTGGAGGTGCCTTCTTTCAGAAAGGGCATTGAACTGAAAGTGTGTGTGTGTATGTGAGTGAGAGAGAGAGAGAGCAGGCAGTCTCACATGGCCAGTAGCTATAGTTGCGCTGGCATAGCTCAAGGATCTTTACCTTTTACATTGTCCAATGTGAGACCTTGTGATGGTCAAATTAAAGGGATAGATTGAAGAAATTGGGACTGTTCCCTTTGGAGGCAAGAAGGCTGAGAGGAGATTTGATTGAAGCTTTCAAACCATGAGCAGGCTGGATAGAGTGAAGCTGTGTCCGTTTATAAAAGAAACGAGTGCAAGGGCATAGATTTGTAAAGTGATGTGCAAACAAAGCAGGGTTAATGTGAGAAAATACATTTTCACACAGAGAGTAGTTAGAGTATGGAAGACACTGTTTGGAAATGTGGTGGAGGCAGGTTCAATCGAGGCATTCAAGAGGGCCACTGGATGGTTTTCGGACAGTAATAGTGTGCAGGATGGGGGAAAAGGCAGGAGATTGACTCTAAATGATAGAGCTGATGCATGCATGATGGGCCAAATGGCCTCCATCTGCATCACAATAATACTGCGAATCTGTGAAATTTAGTTGCAATACCCTCAGTCCCTTCATTCACCTCATTAATATTCTGAACCATGAAATAGTTTACGTTTGAGTAGTACAGACATTGATATATTATCATTGTCATATCAATATTCACTTTAGTTTTATTTTGTCTGACCAAAACGTACAGTGCAAGTTGAACTGGTGGAGAGATGATCTGGTGGTGTTATCACTGGGACCTTAATCCAGGGACCCAGGTTCAAATCCCACTATGCTCGATGTGAAAAAAGCCTGGTGTTAAAACTCTAATGATGACCATGAATCAATTGTTGGAAAAACCCATGTGGTTTACTAATGCCTTTAGGGAAGGAAACTGCCATCTTTATGTGGTCTGGCCTCCATGTGACTCCAGACTGACAGCAATGTGGTTGACTCTTAACTGCCCTCTGGGCAATTAGGGACAGGGCAATAAATGCTGGGCTGGCCAGTGACACCCTCATCCCATGAATTAATTAAAAAAAACTAAAGTTCCAAGAAACAGGTAATCTGGAGTTAAAATCTGCAGAGATTTTCTGAAAAGAAACCAAATGTTGGAAAGTGATTGCCTGAGTCTTTCCACTGACTGTGAAATAAACTGTTTTATTAAACGATAAATTAGCTGTGCTCAGTTCAGCAGGGACCAGGGGCCAAATGATAGTTGTGTTTGTGATTTGTCTTGATGGAGTGGGCACCCTTCTGTTATAAAGCATAGAACATAGGACATTACAGTACAGGCTCTTCGGCCCTCGATGTTGCACCGACCTGCAAAATTAATCCGATGCCCATCTAATCTACACTGTTCCATTACTATCGATATGTAAGTCCAATGCCCGTTTACGTGCCCTTCTCTTCATTTAATTAATGACGGGTCCTCATTTTGGTTTCATTTCATTAACAGCTCAGATGTGGAGAGAGAAAGAAAAAAGTGAAGCAAGTTAAAGGGACCAAGGGAGAGAGCGACAAAGGGGAATGCAAGCACTAACAGCAGCGAAGAACCTGGAGGAAATGTTTAAAAATGATTTTGCTATTTTCTCTTGGCACCTTTATATTTTAGATTAATCTTTGCCCGCTTGGTTCGAGGTCCTCTACTTCTGTTCACTGTCCTTGACCAGCCTGAGGAGAACTGTTCAGAATGTACACAGAGTCATTCAGGAACTTGCACATCAGTTCATTCTAGAATTATGAGCAGATGAGTTAGGGGCTCAGAGTTGGCCATTCAGCCTCTTGTGCATGCTATGCTGTTTGATGAGATCAAGGCTGGTAGTGGCCTCGCATCCATTTTTCTGCCTGGCCCAGTACCAGTTCTCTCCTTCATTAGGGAGGATCTCTACCTCTGGGCTCGAAACGATAAATGGTACTGCCTCCATCACACTCTGGGCAAGAGAGTTCCACATCGTCTTCATCCACTGAGGGAAAATAATCTCTTCAATCCTCCTTTGAAAGGAAGACCTCTTATCGTTTAAGCAGTGTCTCCTGTTTATGGCCTTTCTGACCAGATCCTCTCACTCTATTCTGGAGCTTAATTCATTGACCTGCAGCTGCCTGGGCCCTAAACCCAGGAACTCTCTCCCCAAATCCCTCTAATTTTTTTCTTTAAAATGCTTCCATGACCAGGTTTCCCCAACGTCCTATTGCAGAATTTGTTTGTTTAAGAACACCCCTGTGAAGCGAAATGACTTTTTTCATTGTAAGCAGAGATACATTTATATTGTATGTTGCCATTGTAAGTCTTGAGACAGAATGCTGTTGTATTAAAGAGATGTCAGATCTGATTTAGCGTTGGTAAATTCTTCAGTCACACACTGGGTTTAACTAGTAAAATGTATGATCCAACTATGACTATCCCTATTGAAATGCCAATCTCTACCATCACCAACGGCACCAAAAGAAATTTCCTCTGATTTAAAATAACGAACATTTTCCTGATGGCACCTGTCTTTTAAATGGAAAATTCTTCTGACAAAATGGTTTATAATCCCAACTGATGTTACTATTGGACAAATCCAATCCCAGGTTGAAATCTGGCTTGATAGATCATTTTTTTCACTTGGTATGGTGGACTTTCACTGAAACATAAGAACAATGTATTTGATTTAAACAATAAATGAGGGGTTTATTCCACAAAAAAAAGATAATAAAGCAAGAATCAAGCTGTTTACATATAACACATTGGAAAAATTTCAAAACATACGGCACAACACATTCCCATCAATTCCAATGCTGTCACTTTGTAGATCAAATTCCAGAAAGAGTTTCCTTTTCTATCTATGGTTTTGATTTAGTTGTTTCTTTCAATTCCTGATTTAGACAGCTTGATAGCCTTTTCCTTGATTATTTTCACAATTGAGTTTAAACCTTTTCGGATTCAAATACCCACTTAAGGATTCTAACCAAACACTCCAGTCTGGAATTTTCAAACTGAAGGCCTTACATCAGAAATCTTATTTCTTAACCCTTACCTCCTTTCACCAGGAGAAACTGCTTTTGCATCTCACCCCAGCCTGGTAGCTGTAAGAAACACTTTCCAATCTGTGGGATTTTCTGAAGCAAAAATGACTTCTTGTTTCTTCTAAACCAAAAGCAACTCATAATTTTAAAGGATTCACATTATCAATCTGTCACTTGATCTCTGACTTACTGGTTTAAAATTATACCTCCAAAACAAAACTGATAAGTTAATTATTAAGCCCCTTCATATGCAGACCAAAACCTACATACCACTGGTTCAAAATCCAAACTCTCAAAAATAAATGATATTTATATCTATATAATTGAAACACCTTACATTGCAACAAATTTTATCAAAATGTAGAGAAGAGGAAGAAGCCCAAAGATTAGGGGGGGTGGGGGCGGGGGGGGGGGGGGTGGGGGGGGACATTTTGGAATATTGTGTTCAGCTTCAGCTGAACAGCTTGGAAGGGTGACCTTAGAGATTATTTGCCTGTCACCATGGTGATACCGAGAGGGTGGGCTTGAGCTGTGAAGGGAGGTATGGAGTACTGGCCCTGCTCACAAGACTTTTAATGGCTGGCCCAGAAGGAAGCCATTTGATCCTTTGGACTTCTGTCTCTTTGAAGAAATGTCCGATTGGTCTCTAGCTTGGCATTTCTTCCATTCCTATATTGATCAGATTCTCTTTTGATAGTTACGATTGAATCCTCTTCTGTCACCTATTCAAGCAGTGGGCTCCAGATCCTCCATAACCTGCCGTGTTAAAGAAGAATAAATTCTCAGCATGCCTTCAGGATTTACCAAGACATTAACTTCAAAAAAGGGGAAAGATATAAAAGGGTCATCGAGGGTGGTGCATGTGGGGAATGAGCAGCCAGGGGAGGTGGTGGAGGCTGGTACAATTACAACATTTAAAAGGCATCTGAACGGGTATATGAATAGAAAAGGTTTACAGGGGCAATGACAGAAATTATTGGAAAAGCTCAGCAGGTCTGACTACATCTGTGAAGAGAAATCAGAGATAACATTTTGGGTCCCGTGATCCTTCCTCAGCATCTGCTCAGCAATAACTTGCCCAGTGATGCCCAGTTTGGGCTCCCCCAGGGCCACTCAGCTCCTGACCTCATTCCAGCCTTGTTTCAAACATGGACAAAAGAGCTGAATTCCAGAGGGGAGGTGAGAGTGACAGCCCTTGATATCCAGGTCACATTTGACTGAGTGTGGCATCAAAATGCTGTAGCAAAACCGGTATTGGGGCAAACACCCCGCAGGCATAAAGAAAGGTGGTTATTGGAGGTCAGTCAGCTCAGCTCCAGGACATCTCTGCAGGAGCTCCTCAGGGGAGTGTCCTAGGCCCAACCATCTTCAGCTGCTTCATCAATGACCTTTCCTCCATCAGAAGGTCAGAATTGGGGATATTCACTGATGATTGCACAATGTTCAGCACCATTCGCGACTCCTCAGACACTGAAGCTGTCCATGTTCAAATGCAACAGGATCTGGACAATGTCCAAGCTTGGGCTGACATTCACTGACATTGCAGAAGAGGAAGTGTTGGAGGTCTTAGAAAACATGAAGGTGGATAAATCTCTAGGATCTGATCAAGTCTATCCCAGGACGCTGTGGGAAGCCAGAGAGAAAGTTGTGGGGCCCCGAGCAGAAATAGCTATATCACCAAAGGTGCTGAGGGACTGGAGGGTGACTGATGTTGTATCTTTATTTAAGAAAGACTGTAAGGAGACACCTGGGAACTATAGACTTGAGTGTGACTTTGGTGGTGGGTAAGTTGTTAGAAGGGATTCCAAGGGGCAGAATGTATATCCATTTGGAGAGGCAAGGATTAATTAGGGATAGTCAGCATGGCTTTGTGCATGGGAAATCGTGTCTCACTAACTTGACTGAGATTTTTTAGTGAAGTAATCAGAAAGATTCATGAAGGCAGAGCAATTGACATTGTTTACTTGGACTTTAGTAAAGCCTTTGTTAAGGTTCGCATGGTAGACTCATTAGTAAGTTAGATCACATGGGTTTCAGGGTAAGCTTGCCAATTGGATATAAAATTGGTTTTATGGTAGGTGACAGAGTGGTGATGGAGGGGTTTTTTTTGGATTTGAGGTCTGTGACCAGTGGTGTTCCACAGGGATCGATAATGGGTCCACTTTTGTTCATCAGTTATATCAATAATTTGGATGAGAACATAGGAGGCATGGTGAATAATTTTGTGGATAACACCAAAATTGGTGATGTAGTGGACAGCAAAGAAGGTTATCTAAGATTACCAAGGGATCTTGATCAATTGGGTCAATGGGCTGAGGAGTGGCAGATGGAGTTTAATTTGGATGAATGTGAGGTATTGCATTTTGGCAAAACAAGGACAGGACTTATACATCCTCCATTTTAGGGCTGTGGGTAGTGTTGTAGGACAGAGACACCTAGGACTCCAGATACATAATTCTTTGAAATTTAGGACATAGGTAGACAGGGTGGTTAAGAAGGAGTTTAGCACTCTTGCCTTCATTGCTCAGATCTTTGAGAATAGGGGTTGAGACATCATGCTAAGGTTGTACAGGTCATTGGTGAGACCTTTTCTGGAGCACTGTGTGCAGTTCTGGTTGCCCTGCTATAGGAAGGATATTATTAAACTGGAGAGAGTTCAGGAAAGATTTACCAGGGTGTTTGAAATATAAAAATAGACTGGAATGGACTGGAACATAGCAGGTTGAGGGGTGACCTTATTTTGGTTTATCAGATCATGAGGGGTATAGATTGGGTGAATGCTGAAAATGTGTTGCTGGAAAAGCGCAGCAGGTCAGGCAGCATCCTTCTTCCTGAAGAAGGGCTCATGCCCGAAACATCGATTCTCCTGCTCCTTGGATGCTGCCTGACCTGCTGCGCTTTTCCAGCAACACATTTTCAGCTCTGATCTCCAGCATCTGCAGTCCTCACTTTCTCCTAGATTGGGTGAATGACAAGGGTCTTTTTCCCTAGGGTGGGGAGTTCAAAACTAGGGGGCATATTTTTAAGGTTGGGGAGGGGGAAAGATTTAAAAAGGACATAAGGGGCAACATTTTTGTACACAGGAACGAAGTGCCAGAGAAAGTGGTGGATGCAGGTAGTTACAACATTTCGAAAATATTTGGATAAGAACGTTATGGGGAAAGATTTCGGGGATTATGGCCACATGCAGGCAGGTGCAACTAGTTTAGCATGGACTGGTTGGACCAAAGGGTCTGTTTCCATGCTGTATGACTCTAAGACCAGACACATGACGAGTAACATTTGCACCACACAAATGCAGACGACGACCAATATGGACAATTTAACCATCGCTCTGTGACATTTGATGGTATCAATGAATCCCCCACTGTCAACATCCTTGGAGTTACCATTGACCAGAAACTCAACTGGACTTGCCACATAAACACAGTGGCCTCAAGAGCAGGTCAGAGGCTATGGATCTTGCAGGATGTGACTCACCCTCCAACTCCCTAAAGCCCATCTGCCATCCACAAGGCACAAGTCAGGCGAATAATAGAACATTCCACACTTGTCTGGATGAGTGCAGCTCCAACAACACTCAAAGCTTGACAAAGCAGCCCACTGGATTGGCACCACACCCATGAACATTCACTTCCTCTACTGCTCAGCAATGTACCCTCTCCAGGATACACTGCACAAATTCACCAAGGGTCCTTAGAGAGCATCTTCCCAACTCATTTCAAAGGATGAGGGCAGCACTTACATGGAACATCACCATCTGCAAGTTCTTCTCCAAGATTCTCACCATCCTGATTTGGAAATATATCACCATTCTTTCACCGTCATTGGGTTAAAATCCTGGAATTCCCTCCCGAACAGCATTGTGGATACACCTACTCTTAAACAGACTGCATTGGTTTCAGAAGGCAGCTCAAAGGCAGTTAAGATGGGAAATAAATGTTGGCCCAGTTGACATCCCATGGGTGAGTTAACGAAGTTCCTGGAGATGTAATGATTGAGGCAGCGTATATAGAGTCCATGGCTAAGCAGGCATGTTACTGTGCTTCCCAAATATCATCCCACTGTGACCCCTATTTCAAGGCTTGAAAATTGTCATGGCCCCTTGGTAAAATCGATGAGAGAAGGTGGAACTCTGTGATGGCCACTGATGTCCCAGAACTGGCAACCCCAAGATTTCAGCTCACAACCTCACCTGGAAGGTCCTTTACTTTAGGCAGTGCCACAAGATCCTGGGATTCATCAAAGTTAAAAGTACAAAAGCAGGGAGGTCTTAACAATCTCACTCATAGCAAATGTGGCTTCATTTGGAGTGTTATGTTCAGTTCTGGGCCCTGGCGCTTTAGGAAGGATGTGAGGCCTTTTAAAGAGGCAGGAAAGATTGATGACAATGGTTCCTGGTGTCACGGGTCTCAGTAACTGGGATTGGTGGAGAAGCTGAGACTGTGCTTTTTAGAGAAGGAAAAGCTGAGGTGGCAGGAATGTGGGATTGAGATGCTTGAAATCACAAGGGAACAGAATAGATGGGGAGAAACTGTTTCTATTTTTTTCTTTTTTTTACCTCTGACACTCCTGTTGATTGTTTTTGTTATTTTGTTTTCTCTTTTTTTATTTTCTTTTTTCTTTTTTTTATTTCCCCCCTTTTTACCCTCACACTACCGCCTACCTGCGATAGTGCTTATTTTTTCCCCAGCACCCATGTTGTGTGTGTGTGTGTGCAGGTGTGAGACACAGTGAAAGACACAAGGTGCACAAATCTTTATTTGGTTTCCACCACCAGGAAGAAAGGAAACACCCGAGTGGCCAGTGACAAGCAGTGCCCTTCACATCAAAGGGCAATGCTAGAAACTGTTTCTATTGGCAGAGGCTGGAGAACAAGGGACTCCAGATCACTGATTGAAAAGTGATTGGTTAAAGTGCCAAAGACACCATGAGAAAAGTATTGCATTGTGTGCAGTTAGGATTGAGATTGAATTGAATATGGTGCAGCTTGATTGCAGCTTTCAAATCATATTTGGATAATTACAGAATCGGAGGCAGAACCACAGAATGGTTACAGTGCAGAAGGAGGCCATCCAGCCCATTATGTCGATACTGGCTCTATTACCTAACACCAGTCTCCTGCCTTTTCCCCATATCCTTGCACACCATTACTATTCAAAGAAAAAAGTTAAATATCACACCAGGCTATAGTCCAACAAGTTTATTCAGAAGCACTAGCTTTCGGAGCGCTGCTCCTTCATCAGGTACTCGTGATGAAGTCCATACGACACAGAATTTATAGCAAACGTGTGCTGTCACTGAGCGGGATTTACAGAATCATGCATGGATTTATGCAGATTTTCAGCAAAATAAATGTAATTCAACAAATACAAATTCACCCCTCTGCGCACACACACACACACACACACACACACGGTTTATGGGTGAATTTGTATTTGCCTCATTCCTGATGAAGGGCTTTTGCCCAAAACATCGATTTCCCTGCTCCTTGGATGCTGCCCAACCTGCTGTGCTTTTCCAGCACCACTCTAATCTAGAGGCTGAATGGTCTCTCTGCTGCCATTGTTCTCCGTCTCTTCTAAAAAAAGTTGTTTTGGACAATTTTGAAACTATTTAAAGAAGTATTACCAATTCTGAAGAAGGGTCACTGGACCCAAAACTTTAACTCTGCTTTCTCTCCACAGGTGCTGATGTTTTCTGACAATTTCTGTTTTGGTTTTGGAATTCTGGATCTGCCGTTCTTCTTTTAAAATCACCTTTTTATTGTTCGCGTATTGCTGGAGGTTTAACGGGAGCTTTTGCACCTGGAGACTTCCTAAGGCAGCATGAAAACTTGACCTGCAGCCCTGAGAACGGAGGAGCTTTGTGCTGCTCCATTTTACAGAAGTAACCGGGTGAAAGGGAGTGCTTGGCTGTGAGCATCTTGCAAAGTCTCTCTCTAAAGGAGGATATGAAAGCACGCAGAGCAATAGGCTGGCACGGTGACTCAGTGGTTAGCACTCCTCCTCACAGTCCCAGGGACCCAGGTTCAATTCCAGCCTCGGGTGACTGAGTGGAGTTTGCACATTCTCCCTGTGACTATGTGAGTTTTCTTCCGCAGTCCAAGGATGTGCAGGTTAGGTGAATTGCCCATAGTGTTCTGGGATGTGTAGGCTAGATGCATTTGTCAGGAGAAATGTAGGGAAATAGGTCTGGGTGGTTTACTCTTTAGAGGGTCAGTGTGGACGTGTTGGGCCAAATGGCCTGTTTCCATACTGTAGGGATTTGATTCAATTCTATTCTGTTCTCCAGCTGCTGGAGGACTGAGGGAGTGGAAGAGAGATGGGAAACTTGAACCATTTGGCACAAGAGACTGTTCCTCCTCTAGACTTCCCCCTCCAGTGCTTCATCCAATACCTAGAGTACCCTCTGCCTTTGTCCCTGAGCCATTCTGTAACATGCCACTGGAAGTCAGTCAGCACAGAACTTTCAGTGGGCACATGTGTGAGTTGGCCCACATCCACAGCAAGTATGTGCATTGTCCATAATCTGCAAGTTTTGGGTTTTAGTACTTTCAGGCAAATTAAATTATGGCCATTAGGATGAAAGTTGGGATTTTTAACAGAGCAATAATCTTACTGAACTAGTTGCAATAGCCTCAGTGCTCAGGAGAAGGAACTCAATCTCACTGCAGCAACTGGGCGACATTTGACCTCGATTAAGTGAAACATCTGGAATAAAATGCTAATCCCATCAATAATAATTGTGAGACGACTGCATTGTCATAAAAATGCAAGGAAGAAACATCATCCTCACTTTGGTGTATGTGACCCACATAATGTAGTTAACTCTTAACTGCCCTCTGAAATGGATGAAGGAGCCAATCACGTCAAGGGAAATCTAGGGATGGGTAAAAATGGCTGATGCTAATATATCACAAAAACAAAAATGGTGTAGGAATTTGGATTTTCAAATTGGACCTGGTCTTGTAACCACGATAAGCACATCATGTCTAACATATTTGCCTTCCCTCTAATGTCCTTATTAGGACACAACAGCCATTGAACCCCTTGTTGTCATCCTTTCAGCAAAGGTTATGATTCCAAGTCAGTAGTGGAGTTCGTGTAGGTAGCTAGGCACAGATTCAATGGGCTAAAGCACCTTTCCAGAGCTGGATAACTGTGTGAACCAATGTTAATTTGGATCAATGTGAGGCGCTGCATTTTGGAAAGGCAAATCCGAGCAGGACTTTTGCACTAAATGGTAAGGTCCTAGGGAGTGTTGCTGAACAAAGAGACCTTGGAGTGCAGGTTCATATCTCCTTGAAAGTGGAGTCACAGGTAGATAGGATAGTGAAGAAGGCGTTTGGTATGCTTTCCTTTATTGGTCAGAGTATTGAGTACAAGAGTTGGGAGGTCATGTTGCGGCTGTACAGGACATTGGTTAGACCACTTTTGGAATATTGTGTGCAATTTTGGTTTGATATTGTGAAACTTGAAAGGATGTGAAACTTGAAAGAGTTCAGAAAAGATTTACAAGAATGTTGCCACAGTTCAAGGATTTAAGCTATAGGGAGAGGCTGAATAGGCTGGGGCTGTTTTCCCTGGAGTGTCGGAGGCTTATGGAAGTTTATAAAATCATAAGGGGCATGGATAGGATAAATAGACAAAGTCTTTTCCCTGGGGTGGGGTAGTCCAGAACTAGAGGGCATAGGTTTAGGGTGAGAGGGGAAAGATATGAAAGAGACCTAACGGGCAACTTTTTCACTTGCCAGAGGAAGTGGTGGAGGCTGCTACAGTTGCAACATTTAAAAGGCATCAGGATGGGTTTGGAGGGATATGGGCCAATGCTGGCAAATGTGACTAGAATAGATTGGGATATCTGGTCGGCGTGGATGAGTTAAACTGAAGGGTCTGTTTCCGTACTGTACATCTCTATGACTCTATGACATGGGAACACCATCACCTGTAAGTTGTCTTCTAAACCACTTGACTTAGAAATATATCGCCACTCCTTCAGTGTGGCTGACTCAAAATCCTAGAACTCCCTTCCTCGACAGCATTCTGGGTGGTCCTACGCAGCAGGTCAAAAAAGGCACCTTCTCAAAGTCATGCCAGTGACCCCCATGATACAAAATGTAACTAACAATAGTGTATCTGGCATTTTCCATTTTCCTTTTCCCCACCCAGGATTCCAGTTTTACTCAGTTGGAAATTCATGGGAAGATACACATTAATTCAATAGAAGACTTGTTCAATGGTAAAACAGGTTCAGGCAGTAAAATATCTTGATGAACCTTCACATGGAATTTGAGTTGGTGGACACACCTAGATAGGTTTCAATTTCACCTGGCAATCTCCCCTCCCCTCTCAGAAGCTTCTCCACTTGCCACAGTTCAGTGACAAGGGTGAGGCTGGAATTGGGCAGATTTGAGAATCACCTTGCCCCAGAGCCAGAAAAAAGCAATGCAATAGGATTCGCTGTTCACTCTGTGGCTGCAGCATTGTTCATCACAATGGATTTCGGGTTCGGTAAGACAAAACTGTGTGGGGCTATTTTAGACTTGAGTCACGATGGAGTGGGTTAAATTTGTAATAATTTATGGCAGAGTTGGGTTTAGGTGATAGCTGACCCGGCCAAACAGGGAGCCGCAGAACAGAATCATAGCAACCCGAAAGAGGCCATTTGGCCCATCAACACCCTCTGAAGGGTATCCAACTCAACCCAGCCCAGAATACTCACTGCTGTATCTTCTGCCTGAGGATGATTCGAGTGAAGGGGCAAATCATATTTGATTTGCAAATTCCTCTTCGTAGATTCTGGAAATGCTATAATGATGGGAATGTAAAGATGGGATTTAAGAGTTGCTATCTCTGTTGTGCTTTTGTTCATGGGATTGGTTGCTGTGACCTGCGCAGGTAGCCATCGTAAAATCAGTCCAGCCCCATGCCATTCAGCCCATTGCTCCCTGTGCTCTCTCTCTCTCTCTCTGAAGACAGCTACTCAATTTGTCTCATTCTCTCTTAAAATGTGGGGAAGTCATTAAGCCTCCAGACTAATTACCTCTGCCTCTCTATACCTTTGTGTTACCTTACACCAAATCAGCATGCATTTATACAACACCTTTTCGACCTAGTAATGTTGCACTAGAAAGTCATCAACTAAATGCGACACTTAGCTGCTCAGCCTGATCAGAGGTTTGGTCAAAGGGTCACTTAAAGGAAGAAATGGAAGGTGAGAGATTCCGGAAGGAAATTCCCAGGGAGCGTGGGGGAGTTTCAGCGGATGTACAAGAGACCAGAATTAAAGGGATGCCCAGATCCCAGAGACTGGGAGAGATTACAGAGATGGAGAAGGGTGAGGCCAGAGAACAATTTGAAACCAAGAATGCGAATGTTGAAATCTAAGCGTTGTTTAACTGGGTTAGGACATGGACAGCAGAGTTTTAATGACCTCAGGTTTTCTCGAGGTTCCAGCATCAGAGGATGAGACTCGGGGATAAACTGGATGTTTTAGCAGCAGGTTAGCAGAAGCAGAGATGAAGTTGAGTGAGTTACGAAGGTGGAAATGGGCATCCCAGCGATGGCGCTAATTTTGGGGTCAAATATAACAGCAACTGTGAACAGACTGATTCAAGCCTCAGACAACAAGACTCACTCAGTAATGAGGGAGTCCAGGATGTGGCAAAAATACTGGACTGCGACTTCCCAGTAAGAAAATTGTACTCCGCCAATACAGGAAATGTACTAGCCAAGTAAGCATTCTGAGAGCTAAGGGCTTGGAAGAGGTAATGGTGAAGTAGAACTGGATGTCATCACTATACAGGTTGGGAAGACATGCTGAGTTTGAATCATGTGACCGAGGAGAAGATGAGGGCTGCAGATGCTGGAGATCAGAGTCGAGAGTGTGCTGCTGGAAAAGCACAGCAGGTCAGGCAGCATCCGAGGAGCAGGAGAATCGATGTTTCAGGCATAAGCCCTTCATCAGGAAACTGAGAGGAAAGGATAGATTTTTGGGGACACATCAGGCTTCCCATTCAGCTTCCCCATTTCCCCTGACGGAGGTTGCAGGCTTATAGAGTTCTTACAATGTTGAAGCAGGCCATTTGGTCCGTCAAGTCCACACTGACCCTCCAGAAAGGATCCCATCTAGGTCCCTCCCTACCCTCTCCCTGTAAACCTACATTTCCCATGGGTGATAGTAACCCTACAATCCGCTAACTCACATATCTTTGGACTGTGGGGGAGGAAACCGGAACACCTAGAGGAAACCCAGGCAGAGACGGGGAGAATGTGCTAACTTCACAGATGGTTGCCTGAGAGTGGGATCGAACCTGGTCCTGGGTGCTGTGTGGCAGCAGTGCTAACCTCGGAGCCACTGTGTCACCCAGTTGAAGAGGGTTGATAAAGCCTTTGCGAGTGACGGCAGCACAACCTGTTACAGAGCATGTTCCCAGTCAGATTAGATTTGGAATGCATTTTAGGAATTTTCCGATCAATGCCTCAATAATATTGTAAGTTTTAAAGCTCAGTGTCTGTTTTATCTGAAATACAAATACAATTAAGCAAAGATTCCAATGTTGCTCACTTGTGACACTGAATCATAGTCCTATCCTGTTGTTATTACTGTTAAATGCCCGAGAATGTTTAAGGCCTCTTATATACAAACATCTCCTGCTTAATTAGGGTCTAGCATTCGGTAAAAGTCCATCATATCCCACCAATGGATGAGGATAAGGAAAGTCTTGCCACTTTCTATTTTGTGTGCATTTAACACTTAAACTGCTGGAGGCTAGGTGTCAGTGTGGATGGGTTCGGTAAGAGTATGTTTATTCTGAACTTTTTATTTCTTTGTTTTTCTAATGTATTCCTGTGGTCTGTCATACTGGACATTTTATTTCTTCAATGTTCTAATTCATTTTATCTTTAGAATTTGCACCTAGGTACATTTGTAAGTGATGACTTGTAAGCTTTTCACTGGACTCATTTAGTACATTTGACAATAAAACCAATTCTAATTATAAAGGGTTGTGCTGTGGGAAGATTGAGGGATAATGTACACTTGGTGAGGGAAGCAGCTGTAACGCTTATTGTCCAGATTACCAGTTACAGAGGGCAGTTCATGACATCCAGATCTTTGCCTTAGGAGGTTTTAGGGCCTTTTGATCATTTATTAAGTGAAGAGAGAAATCTGGAGACACCTGATGTTTATTGATCATTAGCAAATTACTCAGGGCAGTGGTGGGTGAACTAAGTGCGTGGAAGGTTGGTTGCTGAGACTAACCCTCAGTAGATGTTCTAATCAGAAAGAGATGAAGGTGGGTCAAGTTGACATGACCAAAAAATAGGAATTGGAGTCAATCATTTAGCCCCTTGAGTCTGCTCCATTTGACACTCCTCAGTCCACTTTCTTGTCCTTTCCCTTTGATTCCCCCAACTAATGAAGAATTTATCTCAGCCTTAAATGTACACAAGGACTCCGTCCCCACAGCTTTGGAAAGGAGTTCCGAAGACACTCAGCCCTCAGAGAAGAAATTCCTCCTCATTTCAGTCTTAAAGTGGTGCCTCGTAACTTTAAGTCTATGCCCTCTCATCCTAGATTTTCCCATGAGGGGAAATCACTCTGTCAAACCCGCTTAAGAATCCTATATATTTCGATGAGTTAACCAAACTCAAATGAGTAGAGTCCCAATTTGTTTACCTTTGCTCTTAAGACAGTCCTTCCATTCCAGGTATTATCTGAATATACCTTTCTGACCTGCCTCCAATTGAGCAATATCTTTCCTTAAACTAGGAGACTAAAACTGCTGACAGTACTCCAAATGTGGTCTGTTGTACAGTTGTAATGCTCCAGAATCTTGGAAATAAGCATTCCTGAATACCTGCTGCACCTTTGCGCTAGCTTTGTGTTTAATGTACAAGTAGTACTCTCAATTCCCTTTGTGATGCAGCTTTCTGCAATTTTTCTCCATTCTCTTTCTCTCCCTTTGAAAATGAACTTCACATTTTCCCATGTTATACATGGTTTACCTTTTTTTTGTCTACTTAATTAACCTTTCAACATCTCTGTAAACTATTGTACCTCTCCTACAACTTGCTTTTCTACCTAATTTTGTGCCGTCGGCAAGTCTGACTAAAGTACATTTGCTTCCTTCCTCGAAGTCATTAATATATGTTATAAACATTTGCAGTCCCAGTACTGATCCCTGTGAAACCCCACTGGTTACAGGTTGCCAATCTGGGAGAAAAAAAAAACCTTCTCCCCACTTGCTGTTTTCTGTTCATAAAATTATTCTTTATCCATGCCAATACTCTTATGGCTTAACCTACTGGTGAGGTACCTTTTTTTTTTAGATTAGATTACTTACAGTGTGGAAACAGGCCCTTCGCACTTGCTGTTTTCTGTTCATAAAATTATTCTTTATCCATGCCAATACTCTTATGGCTTAACCTACTGGTGAGGTACCTTGTCAAATGCCATCTAGAAATCAAAAGACTGCACTGGCTGCCCTCTGTCTACGAAGGAGCAGCACTTTGAAAGCTTGTACTTTCAAATAAATCTGTTGTGTGATTTTTACTTTGGTTAAGACTTCCTTGAAAAGCTCTAATAGACATGATTCACCGGAGGGAATGTCATGACAGTCATTCAAGAAGACATAGCCTGATTGTAACCAGGGAATAGGGAGGAATTTAAGGTTGGGCTGTTTTGCCTGGTGTTATTCCCAAACTGGATGAGACCAGTTCAGGGTTTTGCACCTGTTTTCTTATCATCTCATGTAAATTACATCTTCTGTTTGACAGAATTTCTTTCAAAACTAAATACCGTGATTTTTGGCGTACCCACCCTGCAGAAAAATGCAGCTTATACCTGTACTCACAAAGGGCGTGCTGAAGTGGGAGAGTGATTGAATGCCAGTCAAGCAAATTCTTCATGTTAAGGTCAACAAAAGGCCAACCAAATAAGTGGGATTGAGTTTATAAAGGATGACTTCAACAATTATTATTTCAGTTGATTTAAGGCAATGTGTGTTGTTATGATATACTGTAGTTAACATTGTACTGAAATATACTTCAGACAGTCTGAAATGTATTAATGACCAATGTTTTGCTCAGACAACAAATGGGACACATCTTGATTTGTACTTTGAACACGTATTACAAGCTCATTACAAAAAAAAATAAACATGGTATTTTGACCACACCTTCAGTCACCTCCCTTTTAGTATTGTACTGCAACTGCTTTTAACCGCAGTTCCCAGACAAGGAAGTTAGAGGTGCCTCCACCTTGTGTACGCGCTATTTGCTTCTGGGTAGAAACAGTACTTTATCGAGTAGTTTTAAAAAACCTGGGCGTCTGCTGTCTTCGTGTTCACTAAGTGGGACTTTGGAGAAAGAATCTTTGATTATGGGTAAGTGTTGATGTAATTAGGATGGCACTCAGTAACAGGGCACTAATCCCTCCTACGAATTGTCTTATCTATACGCAGTCTAATGTAAGTTAAGACTAGAAAACTGCTGCAAGTAACAGGCTGTTCTAAAATTACAAAGTTTCAGACTGCTGGTCTTTCTTTTAGTTATAGAATTTGACACTTTAGGAGGCCACTCAGCCCATTGTGCAGTTTATTAAAGCTATTCCCTTATTCAATTTGACCAGCAATTCCTTGTCCTTCAAGCACTTATCCAATTTTCTTTTGAAAGTTATTATTCTATTTAGAAGGTACATTTCAGGTCATGAAAACTCAACTGTTTAAATGTTCAAAAAGAATCTTACTGTCTGTGGTTTGCTCTCAATTACAATCAGTTTGCCCCTTCTGATTACAACCTATCTACTCCATCAAAATGCTGACCTTTTTTGGATGTCTGTTACCTTTCCCCTTCACCTTCTCTGTCCAGAGGAGGACAACCCCAGTATCTATAGTTTCTCTTCAGGTAGAATGTCTTACATTTGTCAGCATTCTTTATCTTGAAGGCAAGTTGAATACATTTGAAAATTCTTTGAGTCATACTGAATTGCAGAGGTTGTTCAGTCAAGAAGCATCCTCTCTGCTTGATGGACTCCGATAGAGGGGACCAAAGTCAGGAAACTACGACCAACAAGCAGTGAAGATGCTAGGGTAATCAATGTGAGGTCCACATACCTCTGTCCTGAGTAAAGAAAGGGAATAGAAGGAAATTCACTTCTTGCAGAAGCTTTTAGAATGCTGAGGAAGAAATTTAATGCAGAAGGACTTAAAAATTGCAGAGCAATTAGAAATGTATGGAACAGGAGGACTTCATTAACACATCCAGTTATTTTATTCACAAAAATGTAATCCAACTTCCTCTTAAACACTGGAGTTTATTTTAAATATTTATTACCCACGATGTGAACAATTTGATTGCATATCTGTAACCCTCCGTATTGCTCACTTGTTCTAAAGATCAGGGTAATCAACATCTTGAGGTGAGTAATTGTTTTTTTTCAGGAACTTTAACATGAAAGTATAAACAGCTTTTAGCTGACGTTTGTATTTTAAAAATCAACCCTTTCAGAGATGTTACACGCACCCTGGGGCAGGTGGACCTTGAACCTAGGTCTCCTCACTCAGATGTAGGGGCACTACCACTGTGCCATTAAAAAAGATGGTGTTGGATTGCTTGGGATTGATCAATACCTGTTTCTCAATGCCGGGAGTGTTCTATCCAGGTCTCCAGTTGGCAAGGTGGGAATGACTTTCTGATTGTCCTGCAAGATAGGATTGGAAGGAGCTGCGTGCTGAAAGTTGGCTTAATAATGTAATCAAAAGTAGTTCACAATATTGAGTTTGCTCATCTCATCGTGCATGGGCACGTTAATGTTTTCGTGTTCAATTCCTTGTCGGGTGGAGATGTTATTTTAACCTTTGGGTTTCTGTAGCTTGGATGAGTGCTTTACTTTAAACCTCATTCCTGCCCCAGTGTTGGTGGAGTTGACATGATTATAGAACACACCTACATCTACACAGCTCCTCTCACCATCAGTGTTCTAGGATAGAGGCCTACCTCATGTCTACCTTTCTTATCTCTCCTCTCCATTTGTCTGTCTCTGTGTCAAAAATATTATAGTTTAGGAATAAATTATCACAGTTGATCCAATAGCTGGTATACAATGCAGAATAACATCAACAGCATAGGTTCAATTCTTCTCCAACTTTCCCCTTACCTGAGGCATGATGACTCTCTGGTTGGTACCACCAGTCATCTCTCCAATGCAAGAGTAGCCCTATAGTAAATTTGTCTGTCTGACTCTATCGCTCCAAAAGATGCTTTATGTCACTGATTGAATAAATGAATGTCAGATTCTTTAGCAATGTTGCAGCACATCTTGCCCACGACAAAATGTTGTTCAACTCCAAAATTGAGCAAATGTGGGAACAGGGAGTGGTTCCAACAGTTAGATTGAGATAGCAGTCCTCCCACCCAGAAGCTCCCTATCTAATATGGCCATTTATGGAAATGTACTGTATCCTGTCTTTACAGACCATGTTCTCGTGTGTTTAAGTAATGGACAAATCCTAAACATTCAGCAATGACTCACCTCATGGGTGTGGCTGTCCTCAGCACCACATTCTCCTCAAAGAATTACTATGGCATGCAAGAAGGCCATTTGGGCCAGTGTACCTGCACCATGTCTATTGTCTAGTACCAATCTCCTGCCTTATTCTCCAAATCACTGCACAGTTTTGATATCCAATTCCCACTTATTTGTTACTCCTGCTTTGTCCGGCATGATGTTGCATTCTGTTGGTCTTTTCAATATTCAAACATATGCTCTGTGAGCTATTTCAAAATTGTTTAATTAAATATTCTCCTTGTTTCGGAATCAGATTTTGGAAAGTCCTGTGACAAGGATAAGGAGAAGCAGAAGGAAAAGTGTGAAAACAAAAAACATAAAAAGGTAACAATTTTATTTCAAAATCCATCTTCTGATCCCATTCCCCAGCTTGCTGCATTCCACCCCACACACAGTACACAGCTGAATTTCTCGCTATGTCTCTCTTTTTAGTTTCTAGCAGATGTATGAAATTACTCTCCCTCTCATCTTTGTCCAATGGCATGGGAATTTAGCAATAAACAGATTATTTATCCATGGGGTGCATTAGTACCTGACTCCAGTCTGATCCTTATCAGCCAGGAAACTAGACTATTTCTCCCATTCTTTTCACATTCTTGAACCTCATGGATGGAAATAATTGTAAGTTGCTTACTGCCATTGTTTAATTTTCCCATAACTGGTCATTTTCTGTTTTGTTCCTGGTGTTAAGGTGTTTTTAAAATTGCTCCCAAGTTGGTCAATATTTCCCCCCTATCTTTTCAACGTTGTAAGCTAGATTTCTTTTAGATGGAGTGGATATCCCAGCGTTCAGGTACATCACTTGGTTCCAGGTTGTTTTACTTGTTTTCAGTGCTGTCCTTGTGCAGTTTGAATGTCATCCCTTTAGTCCATGATTTCTCTCTTCAATTGACAGCTGGCTTCCCAAGGCAGTCCCACATAACAGGGAACTGACATTGATAAACCAGACTATTCCCTCTGACTCCTTGCTTGATGCATTCCTGGGTGTGTACAATTTTAGAAATTGGATCTGTGAAAATGGGTCCATTTTTGGAATGGTGTAGCACGGCCCTTTTACTCCACAGCACTCCCTTCCCATACCATGCCTCTGCCTACTGTCACTCATTGCCTTTTAAATTTTTGCAAAATCCATTTTAGAACTATGAATCCAAAATTCTGATTCTCATGCATATAAGACAAATGTATTTTTGATTTTTGCTTGAAACTTGTGACTTTTCTTTGACAATCCTTGGCGACCTCCATTGCCACAATGAACCAAGTTGCAAATTGGAGGAACAACACCTCATCTTCCACCTAGGCGGAAGACTCAACATTGAGTTCTCCAACTTCAAACAACCTCCTATCCCATCACCTGACTCCTTCCCAGCCCATCCCCATCACTGGTCCCTGCCAACTGGATTAATTCCTCCCATTGACCAAGCAGGTCATACCCTCTACGGGTCTTCACCTATCCCCACTTCACCACCTTGCCCCTGCCACCCACTTTATCTGCAGCTGCCTCCACACACTCCCCCAGTCCTGAAGAAGGATTATACCTGAAACAGCGACTTCTCCACCTCCTGATGCAGCCAGGCTTGCTGCGTTCTTCCAGCCTCCTGCCTATTTTGTTCATTAAATGTGCCCACCCAAACCTCAAGCCAGCATTTAAAAGAATCAGTCACATCACACTGGGTCTTGCATTAGCAGATGAAACAATGACAGCAAATTTCCTTTATATAAAACAACATTAGTATTTTAGGATTTTTAAATTTTAAAAACAACTCATGACAGCTTAGCAAGTTTTCAGGAGATTTGTAGTTCAGGTTTTAGATTAGATTAGATTACTTACAGTGTGGAAACAGGCCCTTCGGCCCAACAAGTCCACACCGCCCCGCCGAAGCACAACCCACCCATACATCTACCCCTTACCCAACACTACGGGCAATTTAGCATGGCCAATTCACCTGACCTGCACATCTTTGGACTGTGGGAGNNAACCCGGGTCTCTGGCGCTGTGAGGCAGCAGTGCTAACCACTGTGCCACCGTGCCGCCCACCAGGTTGAGGTTCTGGTGTTGTGGTCATGGTTGGTAAGGCTAGTTAACAAATCCAAATTATTCAATTGAATTTAAATTCCACCAGCAAGCCTGGTGGAATTAGAAGCTGTATCACTAATCCAGTAATATTATCACTGTACTAAAACCTCTCCCTAATTTATTTTATGGGACAAAATGGAAAGAAGCTTCATTATATATTTTATTATGAGGTACTTTCAGTCAATCAAAGTTTTAAAATCACTGTTACAATATGGAAACCAAGTATGCACAGCTGGGTTCACCAAATAATCATCTTTAAAAAAGGATTAATGTTTGAACTTGTCCTATGCAGTGGTAATTGCGCTGTCATTTGCACAATCTTTCGTCTCACATGCTAGCAGTAATCTGTTCACTGTCGTCCATGATACCAAATCAGATTCCAGATTAAAGTCAGATTTGTTGATGGTTACACCCAGCAATCAGGTCCAAACTCTCATTGATTAAACAGTGACTCACCCTGTACAATGAAACAGCACCTGATGCTAAGCTTGTCGAGCTGCAGTATTCCCCCACAACACACGATCAAAATAATATTCTTGTTTTAACTGTGGCTTATTTTTGTGGCTAACAGCAACATTCTCCAATTTGAATTTTTTTGTTAGTTCTCCACCCTTTCTTCCCTCATTCTTCAGAAAGTTTTTGGCTCCATGCTTTCCAGTTGACTACCAGTGTGTTACCCAAACAGCTATTCTTTATCTGGAATCCATTTGCCTTCACACTCACCTTGAAGTTGAGGCACTTCCTATCATTGCAATGAAGAGCAGATTCTCAGCATTCTTGCCACTATTGGGTGCCTACCATTTCCTCTCACCACAATACAATTTAAACAATCCTGCATTCTTTACAATCAGAGTCTATTTTGATCTCAGCACTTTATGGGAATGCTCTAGGTCAACAAGATTGGCATTAGTGGCTGTACATTACACTTGGTGAGTTATAGTATTTACCCAATGGGAGTTTGCATCTAGTTTCATTGCTGGGTGTTATCACCAATATATCGTTCTGGAAGCAAATTTAGGATGAGAGGATTGTTTGCTACATTACAGCGTGATTATATTTTAAAAGTTCGTTGTAACTTCAGAAATACATGCAGCAATGTGATAAAGACCAGATTATCTGAGCTTTCAGATGTTGTTTGAGGAATTTGAGAAATTGGCCAGGGCATTAGGGAGAACTGCCCTAGTCATCGAGATGTACAGCACAGAAACAACCCTTTGGTCCAACTTGTCCACGCCGACCAGATATCCCAACCCAATCTAATCCCACCTGCCAGCACCCGGCCCATACCCCTCCAAACCCTTCCTATTCAAATACCCATCCAAATGCCTCTTAAATGTTGCAATTTTGTACCAGCCACATCGTCTGGCAGCTCATTCCATACACGTACCACCCTCTGCGTGAAAAAGTTGCCCCTTAGGTCTCTTTTATAGCTTTCTCCTCTCACCCTAAACTTATGCCCTCTAGTTCTGGACTCCCCGATCCCAGGGAAAAGACTTTGTCTATTTATCCTATCCATGCCCCTCATAATTTTGTAAACCTCTATAAGGTCATTCCCCCCAGCCTCTGATACTCCAGGGAAAACAGCCCCAGCCTGTTCAGCCTCTCCCTATAGCTCAAATCCTCCAACCCTGGCAACATGCTTCTAAATCTTTTCTGAACCCTTTCAAGTTTCACAACATCTTTCGATAGGAAGGAGACCAGAATTGCACGCAATATTCCAACAGTGGCCTAACCAATGTCCAGTACAGCCGCAACATGACCTCCCAACTCCTGTACTCAATACTCTGACCAATAAAGGAAAGCATACCAAATGCCTTCTTCACTATCCTATCTACCTGTGACTCCACTTTCAAGGTCTCTTTGTTCAGCAACACTCCCTAGGACCTTACCATTAAGTGTATAAGGCCTGCTAAGATTTGCTTTCCCAAACTGCAGCACCTCGCATTTATCTGAATTAAACTCCATCCGCCACTTCTCAGCCCATTGGCCCATCTGGTCCAGATCCTGTTGTAATCTGAGGTCGAGTTCAAATTGAGCTAAGGATCTATTGATGTCATCTCAGGGAGCAGGCATGGTTTGAGATCTCCTCTGAAAGATGACACCTCTAAGAGTATCATGCTCTGCTGACTGCTCTGGATGTGCCAACCTGGATTCTGTAATCAAGACATTTGAATGACATATAAATCTGAACCTTATCTGACTTTAGAGCCGAGTGCTACAAGCTGATCCAATGCTGAAAATACACAGGGGTGGTAGACAGATCTGCTCCTGAAATATCCTCAATTTGCCCCAGAAAATTTACTCAGTGTGTGATCAATGGGAGAAAGATTGCCCATGTAAATTTGAATAGAAGGAAATGGTAATGGATTGCTCCTGTCCCATGCATGCTTCTGACAGGTATATTGTTGTGGAATTCTGTTGACAAACATGAGGTGGGAGGCGGGGAATCTGCTCAGAGGAACTGCAAGTGTTGTGGTGGGAGACAGGAGGGGATGAAGGAGCTATAATAGGGGATAAGAAAACTTCAACAGAGAGACAACAGTTTTACACTTACCAACAAACATATTCAGCTAAGTGGGATCCAAAAATAAATTTTAAATCACTGGAGGTAATGAATCCTTGCAAATTAATCTCTTAGATAAGGCTGCCATACTTGTGGTGGTAGGGATATAGCTGGTGTGATGAACATTGTAAAGTTAGATATAGATCCAAGACACAGTAAAATGGCAGTAATGTCCTCCTTCTGATGTTGAGCATTTTGTATGAGATAGAACAACATTAGTTGCAACCTTACCAGTCTGTGGAATGCATATTTTATGATAGCTTTTTAGATGTAGACATGTCAGTTATTTTGGAAAAAAATGGAACTTATGCCTAACGTCTGGTACCAATTTATAATCTAAGAAATTAATGCTTTCCTTGTGTGTGGTAATTTTTAATGAAGATTTTGTTATCAAGGTTAACATACCTCATGTCAATACACACACACACAGACAGTACTGTTACATAAATGCATCCCCTAATAATGGAGTTAGTTGGGAATTAAATCACAGGGAAAGAAAAATTATCCCTATGCTGACTCACCAATGGTGATGCAAATACATTAGAATTACATTTCTGGCATTGCTAACTGAACAGATTGAAACGATGCAAGAATGCTTTGATTTTGATCATTACTTGTTTACTTTTTGACAGAAGGAAGAAGGTAAAGATGCATCAAGTTCAAGCTCTACAAGCAGCAGCAGCAGCAGCAGTTCAGAGTGTGAAGGCAAAGAAAAGGTGAGAAAAGCAAGCTAGACTTTGAACTCAGGATTGGATTGGGGCTAGGTATAAGACCATAAGACATAGGAGTGGAAGTAAGGCCATTCGGCCCATCGAGTCCACTCCGCCATTCAATCATGGCTAATGCGCATTTCAGCTCCACTTACCAGCGTTCTCCCCGTAGCCCTTAATTCCTCTAGACAACAAGAATCTATCAATCTCGGCCTTGAAGACATTTAGCGTCCCGGCTTCCACTGCACTCCGTGGCAATGAATTCCACAGGCCCACCACTCTCTGGCTGAAGAAATGTCTCCGCATTTCTGTTCCGAAATGACTCCCTCTAATTCTAAGGCTGTGTCCACGGGTCCTAGTCTCCTCGTCTTAACGGAAACAATTTCCTAGCATCCACCTTTTCCAAGCCATGTATTATTTTGTACGTCTCTATTAAGTCTCCCCTTAATCTTCTAAACAAAGAATACAATCCCAGTATCCTCAGCCATTCCTCATATGTTAGGCCTACCATTCCAGGGATCA
>NC_057750.1:17914423-17947774 GCF_004010195.1 Chiloscyllium plagiosum
GTTCTCCTGCTATATCCTTATCTCCCATCACTCGGCTTCCTGCATCAGTTTGAAGTGGCCCAATGTCTACTTTTGCCTGTCGTTTGTTTCTTATGTCCTGAAAGAAACTTTTACTATTATTTCTAATATTATTGGCTAGCCTACCTTCATATTTGATCCTCTCATTTCTTATTACACTCTTTGTTATCCTCTGTTTGCTTTTGTATCCTTCCCAATCTTCTGATTTCCCATTGTTCTTAGCCACTTTATAGGATCTCTCTTTTTCTTTAATACATTTCCTGACTTCCTTTGTCAGCCAAGGTTGTCTAATCCCTCCCCGGTTAATCTTTCTTTTCTTGGGAATGAACCTCTGTACAGTGTCCTCAATTATACCTACAAACTCCTGCCATTTTTGTTCTACTGTCTTCCCGGTTAGCCTCTGCTTCCAGTCTATTTTAGTCAGTTCCTCTCTCATGCCCTCATAATTACCTTTATTCAACTGTAACACCATTACATCCGATTGTGCCTTCTCCCTTTCAAACTCCAGACTGAACTCTACCATATTATGGTCGCTACTTCCTAAGGGTTGCCTTACTTTAAGATCTTTTATAGAGTCTGGTTCATTACAAAGCACTAGGTCCAGAATAGCCTGCTCTCTTGTGGGCTCCATGACAAGCTGTTCCAAAAAGCCATCCTGTAAGCATTGATCCAAGGAAACACTTGTAGGTGGAAAAGGTAGCTTTGTTTTTTTTACAAAAAACAGAACCATCTATCCCCTCCCATCATACGTTACCTAGGGGAAAGGGATTGGAAAGACCAGGAAGGGATGTCGGAAAAAGATCAGGATCCGGGACAGAACCAGATGGGGCGATGAAGTTAGGGGAGAGCATGGGAGACGGAAGAAGAAAAGGGCCCCTGGGCTCTCTTTGTCGCCCCCACCTGCTCACCACTGAAATCCAGTTCAAAGCAGACACACTTCCCTATGCATGTGCAGTATTACATTTACTCCTGACATTACATGTAAAGTCTACGCAATGACATCACTGCTTGGAACTGTGCGTTCTCCCAATGACCGTGCAGGCTATGGACTCCAATGTTTTCTCAGCTTTTGAGAAAAAACAATTTTCTCTTTACTTCACCTCATTTATTAGGGTTGTTTTAAAAAAATCTGACCTCAATCAATTTGAGAAGAACCTTTGTTCATAATCATTTGAACCTCTATTCTTAGCCTAACCTTTTTTCTAACATTAGTCCATGTAGGCCTTTTGCCTTAACTCCATTTAAACCTTTCTCCTTTAGCCCCTTTTCATTTCTTCATCAGAACCAACTTGATTCACATGGAGACAAAACAGCTTGAAGGAAATGAGCAACTCTGGCAGTAAACTCTGGATCTAAGTAATTCATAAGTGTTTAGTTCCCCAGTGTCTAAAGTGAAGGTAAAAGATACAAGTGCAGTTTGACTAAACTCATTTTACAGACACAATCCATTCAGCTCATCAGCTCCAGTTCACACTGGTGAACAACACATGAATGTATTTGTGACTTGCAAATTAATTAATTTAACTTGTTTTTACTGCATAAAAAATTCTCATCAAATAACATCACAAACATTAACTATAAATAAAGACATTGAATATTGAATTTTCAGTCCTAAAATAATGTGAAGGCTTCCTGTTTGTTGGCTGAATTGTTGTTTGACATTTCCACCCACTATTTTAGAGGCACTAAACCCATTTATCACTGCTCCACTTCCACAAATACAAACAACTATTGATGACTCGTTATTCAGCAAATGACGAAGGACATGTGCTTAAGTTCTAAAAACATTGAAGAGATCCATCTTTCAGTAGGGACACAGTGCTCATCTTATTGTTTTTTCCCTTCTCCATGGCACTTTGTCGTTCTTCTCATTCATTTCCCCATCATCTTTCACCTTTTGACAAAACTTATTTGATCCCAAAGCCAAAAACAATGCTTGCGCCAGATTGCTTAATCTGAGCCCTGCCCCTGCTGTATCCTACATTGTGTTGTGCAAGTAATTTATCCTTAACATAAAAACAAATGCTGATTGTGTTGGCTTCACCATAATAATATTGGCTCATTAATAAGGAATACTATGTCAGTCAGAATGTCACCGTGCTTTGTACAATCACCAGTATCCGATACAGTAGCTCTATTCTTTGATTTATTTATTCCATTGACAATAAAACCTGTAAATCTACTGTTCAAAGCATTCATTTAACTAAAAGGTTACAATGCTGGTTTGTATTATTCAGATGGTAGCCTTTATTAGGCGAGAGACAAGATGTATTTGAAAAGAGTAACTTGTTTACTCTACTCCACAATCTTAATTTAGAACACACAAATCATATCCTTTCCCTGTAAATTTTGCTGCTGCCAACAACTTACTTTAAAGCTGAGTTAGAGATAATCGTTGGAGCAATGTTAGGGAGTATTTGAGATGCTAGAACAGGGTGCAAAGAAAGAATAGATACAACTCTGCGGTTTTTGATTTTTCCATGTAGTACTTTCCTGAAATAGCTTATCTGTGCCTTGCCTGTTTTGGACCATAAACCCAACTGGTTCAAATGAATAATAGTTTCAATCTTTCATTTAGCATTAACAGGCACGCAAAGTGCTCAGTGTTTTCCTTTATTGCTTACTGTTTCTGTATGTTGGTAATGCTTATTTCATGAAGCCTTGCATTTGGGTCATTTAAATTTTTTTATAAAGATAAAATATTAATAATTTTAGAATTCAGTTTGGGAGAGATGTTTTAATTGAACTTTGGGGAAAGAATTTTATTGACAAATAGATCACTCACCAGAACTTACAGTTCAACAATTTTCTTCGATTCAGTCAAGAGATTATATTATTGCCCATCTCTAATTGCCCAGAGAGCAATTGAGTGTCAATCTGATTGCTGTGGATCTGGAGTAACATGTAGGCCAGACTAGGCAAGGATGTCAGTTTTCCCATCCTAAAGGATATTAGTGAACCAGATGGGTTTTTCTAACAATAAACATGGGCATTACTGCATTCTGGATTCTAGACTTTTATTGAAATTGAGTTTTCTTTAAAAAACAAACTTACGACTACTTGAGCCACATCTTCAGTTAATGAGATGCTAGAATTTCCTTCCTAAATATCTCTACCTTGCTTTAAGATGTTCTTTGAAACCTACCTCATTAGCCTGTGAACAAAAGCTTGGTTAAAATCTCTATGCAGCTAAAACCAAAGATTACCTGCTTGTAAATTCACTCTCTCATCCTCTGTCTTGGTATGTCTTACGATGGCAAAAGGCACTAACAATATGATAGTGGAGCAAAAGCCACAAAGAAATTCTTAGTGAGTTTTGCATTTAAGAAAACCGTAATAAACACTTGGGATAACAGACATAATGGAAATTAAGTCAAAATAAATGAATTAAATCCACTATAGGTGGAATGAGGTGACAGTTTTAATTGCTTGTAGGCTCTGCCTGAGAACCACCACCTGCCATGATTTTTGTTCATCAGGCAGTGTTGCCCCAAGTGTCATCACTGTCCCATGGCTGCGATCTGGATTTACTGATTTTTATTTGAAGAGAATGTGCAGTTTTATTTAATATATTCCTTCATCCAACAGCATGGGGATCCAAAAAAGAAGAAGAAGAAAGAAAAGAAGCACAAGCACGATAAATGCAAGGCAGATAAGCACAAACCTTGCAAAAAATAGCAAAGCATGTTACACATGACATCATCAGAGTTGCTACTCCCCTTTCTTAAAGATGTTTGCTTTAAACAAACACATTATTACTCAGTCACTGTTTCATAAAATGAATGATTAAATATGAACTGCATGATTATCTAAGTTCTACCAAATAAAGAATATATCTGAATAATCAGCATTTGTGATATAATTAATTCAGAAATTCAAATTGCACAAAGGGCCAAATTTTCAGCAAAGCAAGTAATGAGAATTGGGAAATATATATATATATTCTATTAATATATTAATCACACATACACCTCCCTCTTTTTGAAAAGGTTCCTTTTAAAACTTTATCCTCTCATCTTAAACCTGTGCCCTCCAGCTTTGGACTCCCCTATCCTTGAAAGACCTTGGCTATTCATCCTACCCATGCCCCTCATGGTTTTATAAACCTCTTATAAAGGTAACCCCTCAGCATCTCCCTATAGCTCAAAATCTTAAACCCAGCAAACAGCCTTATAAATTTTTCTAAACCCCTTCAAGTTTAATAACTTTCTTACAGCAGGCAGACCAGAATTGAATGTAATATTCCCAAAGTAGCCTAACCAATGTCCTATATAGCTGCAGCATGACATCCCAACTCCAAGACTCAATCCACTGACCAATAAAAGCAAGCATACCAAAGGCTTTCTTCACATACCACCTTCTGTAGTTTCTTACGGTCCTGGGCAGAGCAATTACCATTCGAGGCAGTTATGCACCAGTACAGTATGTTCTCAAAGGTGCATCTGTAGAAGTTGGTGAGGGTCCTTATGGACATACTAAGTTTTCTGAGCCACCTGAGGAAGAAGAAGCCGTGTGCTTTCTTGACCATCACAACTACATGAGAAGTCCAGGACAGATTGTCGGTTATAGACACTTAGGAACTAATGCTGTCCACCCTCTCAACCTCAGTTTCGTTAATATTGATAGGAGTGTGTTCTTCTTTCTGAAGTCAAATGATCAGTTCTTTAGTTTTGAGAGAGGTTGCTCTAATCTAGACCATCACAAAAGCTAACCTTCATCTTTGGACCCAATTTCTAAACTTTTTCTTTATTTATTCATTTTGTGGGATGTGAGCATCGCTCACTGGCCAACACTTATTGCCCATCCCTAGTTGCCTTTCAGGTGGTGGTGCTGTGCTGTCTTCAACTGCCGCGGTCCTCCTGTTGAAGGTTGACCCAAGTTTCCATTAGGGAGGGAATTCCAAGATTTTGACGCAGTGACATTAAAAGGAACAGTGATATATTTCCAAATCAGAATGGTGAGTGACTTAGTGGGGAACTTGAAGGTCGTAGTGGTCCCATATATCTGCTGCCCTTGTCCTTCTAGATAGAAGTGGTAGTGGGTTTGAAAGGTGCTGTCTGATGACCTTTGGTGAATTTCTGCAGTGCATCCTGTAGATAGTACATACTACATGGTTCGTTACCATGGAAAGGCAGCCAACATCAAAGATCCATCGCACCCTGGTAATGATCTCCTACAATCTCTTCTGTGAAGCAGAGGATACAGAAGCCTGAACATATGGAGCAGCAGGTTCAGATACAGCTTCTTCCCAGTTGTTGTTAGACTGGTGAATGGACACTCTAGCCTTAAATAATGCTGATCTCGCTAATGCTGTTCTCACCTAGCACCCACCCTATGCAACGTAACCTGCCTGCCTCTAAAGTCTTTTTGATCCGTACATTCTTGCTTACAATGATCTGCTTGTACTGCTTCTAAACAAAGCTTTTCACTGTACCTTGCTACACGTGACAATAAATCAATCAGTAGTTGCAGTCTACTGTACCTGCAACTCCACTTCCAAGGAATCACGAACCTGCACCCTAAGGTCTCTTTGTTCGGCAACACTCCCCAGGATCCTACCATTAAATGTACAAGTTCTGCCTGGATTTGTCTTACCAAAATGGAACACCTCACATTTTATTTAAATAAAACTCCGTATGCCACTCCTTGGACCATCTAATCAAGGACCCATTGTACTATGAGATAACCCTTCACTGTCCATAATACCAGCAACTTTGGTGTCATCTGCAAACTTACTCACCATACCTCCGATATTCACTTCCAAAATCATTTACATAAATTACAACAAGCAATGGACCCAGCACTGAACCTTGTGACACACCAACTGGTCACAGATCTCCAGTTTGAAAAATAACCCTCCACCACCACCTTCAAGCCAATTTTGTATCCAAATAGCTGGCCTTTCCTGGAAACCATATGGACAATATCCACTGCTCTGACTTCAATCATCTTCATCACTTCTGCAAAAAAGCTCAAATCAATTTAGTGAGACTGGATTTCCCATGCACAAAGCCATGCTGACTATCCCTAGTCAGTTCTTGCCTTTCTAAATTCATGTAACTTCTGCTCCTCGGTATCCCCTCCAGTAACTTACCCACCACACTCCACTCCTGTGCAGATCAGAGATAACCACAGGAGTTGTTCAGTGATGAAGCTAGCTGCTTAAATAAGTCCACTTCTGTTCTCTGGGACTTGGTCCCAGTTCTTTAAATACTGTATTTGACGTCAGCCACACACTCCTCTTGTTTCCAACTACCCACAAAAGACTCCTCAATGCTCACTGCCTAGTAAACAGTACAGACCAATGAACTTTACAATAAAACAATGTGCAGAGATGCTTTAACAAAGTCATGAATGGCTCTTTTTAAAACGCTGCTATATCAATCCCAGTGTCAAATAACCATATCTTTATGTAATCAATCATCAAAATTGGACACTTCATCTTGGAGACACTTGAAGTGTCAATCAAGCAAAGCCTTCCGCTCAGCGCACCTGTTTCAACAGTCATGGAAATCTGAGATCTCATCCAAGTCTACGTAATAAGGTAGCAGAACTCATTATACAGGGTGTGTGGCATCATTCAGAATGGAGGGCGGGAGGGGTTTGTGGGGGGGGGTGTGAGTTGGCTCAGGGGATATGTGGAATACATTTTTGAGCTTTCTTTTAAAAGAAAGATTCTAGCACCCACACTGTGGCTCATGACTGCAGATTGTGCCAGTAAAAACTGGGGCATTAGGAATGAGAGCAGGAATCACATCATCAGGTTCACCAGCCCACCTCAAACACCTGACCACAGCCTTGTGCACTTCTGTAAAGCAAAGGGGGGGAAAGCTTTCCTTTTTGTAGTTGCCTATGCTATCTTAGTGCATGGGAAACTCCTGGATTTATTTGCAATAATTCAAGTGTTAAAATGGAAGGTTGCTAATTCACCGATTGATGAAGGAGGCTTCAATAGCAGGAGAAGCTCTGAATGAGTTATGGAGTTCAATGTAGCTAAGTGTGAGGTGATTCACTTTGGTAAGAGTAACAAAAAGATGGGGTACTGGGCTAATTGTCGGATACTTGGTAGTGTGGATGAGCAGAGGGATCTTGGTGTCCATGTACACTGATCTCTGAAAGTTACCACCCAGGTAAATAGTGCGATGAAGAAGGCATATGGCGTACTGGCTTTTATTGGTAGAGGAATTGAGTTCCGGGTCCTGAGGTCATGTTGCAGTTGTATAAGACTCTGGTGCGGCTGCATCTGGAGTATTGTGTGCAGTTTTGGTCGCCATACTATAGGAAGGATGTGGAGGCACTGGAACGGGTGCAGAGGAGGTTTACCAGGATGTTGCCTGGTATGGTAGAAAGATCGTATGAGGAAAGGCTGAGGCACTTGGGGTTGTTTTCATTGGAGAAAAGAAGGTTTAGGGGTGACTTGATAGAGGTGTACAAGATGATTAGGGGTTTAGATAGGGTCGACAGTGAGAATCTTTTTCCACGTATGGAGTCAGCTATTACAAGGGGGCATAACTTTAAATTAAGGGGGGGTAGGTATAGGACAGATGTTAGGGGTAGGTTCTTTACTCAGCGAGTCGTGAGTTCATGGAATGCCCTGCCAGTAGCAGTGGTGGGCTCTCCCTCTTTATGGGCATTTAAGCGGGCATTGCATAGGCATATGGAGGATAGTGGGCTAGTGTAGGTTAGGTGGGTTTGGATCGGCGCAACATCGAGGGCCGAAGGGCCTGTACTGCGCTGTATTCTTCTATGTTCTATGAGATAGAAACTTCTCAATTGCCAAGGTATTCTACATTTATGCTGATCAATTTCAGTCCAGCAATGTCAGTGCACACAGATAGCTTTGCCATCATTTTAAGAGTACCAGTTCAGGCCATTAACATCAGCCACCATGCAGATAACGTTTTTATTTGCCACTAAGCCATGTTCAGGAAGCTTGTATAATGGTGGCATGTAGCAGCCACCCCCTCTTTGGGGACAACTTGACTTACAGACCACTTCTCACAATTCCTGGATTGGATGGAGAATTGACACACCTGGATTGTTAGAACAAAGTTGCAAAGGAGTAATGACAGCACCACAAACATATTCCCAAATAAACCATAGCAAACATGAAATTGGCATTCATCAAGGTTTCTTCAAGATGTGAAACTTGGGAGAATGTGTGCTTGCATAATTAGATTTAAAATGCTCAATTTGCTGATGAGAATTCTCATCAGACTTTCATTCCAACTGGTTATATTAAAAATGTCTGGCTGTCTACCTGCTAATTGTTACTACCCGGCCACTAGATTTCATTCTCTGGAAGTGGCTGTCAGAGCTCAATGATAATTAGCAAAAAAAACCACTTTATTTCAAAAGATTTAAAGCAAGAGGTTTAAGAAAATCAATGCACAGATAACAATGTACATACAAAAATGGAGGGACATCATATAATACTGCAAAATTCGTAACATTCAAATAAACTGGTGACTATAATTCTGGTAATATTGATTACAGCTCTTTCACTAAAGAAAACACTAAATAGAATGCTGCACTATTTCATAGGACAAAGTTACATTTAAACATTCCCTTCTTGCTCTGCAAATGTATTGTTTCAATGTTGCAACTGCAGATTTTGTGCCACCATTTTTATCAACATTTCTGAATAGTGCTCTAGCAAAGCTGTCACCTTGCCATTCTCTGGAGCTTCTGAGGCAAAGAGAGAAATTGGCAAACATTCTATGGAGTTCAAATGCTTCCTCGCAGAGGAAAATGCACCACACAAGATGGCCATCATCTTGGACTTGCGCTCTGGTGTATCTTCACTGGAAAGCACCTGTGAAGAAAGATTGGATTAGAGCAATGATTTTTAAAAAAAGGTTTCCTTCCTGCCTGACTTATAGTTCCTTAGATAAGATCTGTTACCTGATAGTTAGCCATAAGAAGGGGGAAGGCCACATGAGCCAGACTTATTGTAGCTTAGCTAAGTTTCACCTTCAAGTAATGGTAATGCATGAACATTCTGCAGTAGTAAGCTAAAGCAAAAAACAGGTAATCTTTTCCCCTTCTACCTTTGAGATACTGAAGCTAAATCAGAATAATTAGATCTGAAACAAAACAGAAGTTGCTTGAGAAATTCAGCCGGTCTGGCAGCATCTGTGGAGAGAAATCAGAGTTAACGTTTCAGAGGTCCAGTGATACTTCTTCAGTTCAGAGCTGCCAGACCTGTTGAGTTTCTCCAGCTATTTCTGTTTTTGTTTCAGTTTTCCAGTACCTTCCATCCTTTGTTTCAATTTAATAATTAGATCATTCAGTTCAACAGGGTGAATAGTTAAGGACCCTTTCCCTCCCAGGGTGTAGGGGTTCAAAAAATAGGTTTAAAGTGAGACAGAAAGATTTAAAAAGGGACTTAAGAGACACATTTGTCAGAGGGTGGCATGTATATGGAATATGCTACCAGGAAATGGTGGAGGTAGCTAGTTATTACATTTAAAAGGCATCTGGATTAATAAGAAGGGTTTGAGACAAACACTGGCAAATGGGACTAGATGAATTTAGGATATCTGGTTGGCATGGGCGAGTTGGACCGAAGGGTCTGTTTCCGTGCTAAACAACTGTGACGTTTTGACTCATCTGATACATCAGACAGATATTCAATTGTTAAATGCACTTTGAGAACTTGATTAAGAAATTGTTCATGTATGAACTGGTTTTATTTCCAGATATTGAAACTGATGGAAATGGCAAAATCCATATGGCTGCAAAATATTAACTAATATAGCCCATTCTACCAAGTGTTAGAATATTGCTTCAAAACCTCCTGGAATATTGTACACAGGCCTACTTTGTTGCAAATATTCTGCAGAATCTTTCAGGCAAAGAAACAGACAACTTGGCCCAGTAGGTCTATATCAGTGCTTAGGTTTCACACTGTTCTTTTTCCACCATTCTTTACCTGACCCCATCAAATAATGTTCTTTTCCTTTAATACTTCAACCTTCCGTTTAAATGTACTCTGTTGGTCACCTGAAACGCAGCTTGTGAAAGCAAATTCAACTTGTCTTAATGAGGTAGGGTTAACTATTCAGGTCAGCTTCCTGCAATGTTAATTTGCATAAGAAACAGTGAAGAAAAAAGGTAGCTTGAAATAGGAAAAAAATGTTGAAGTTAGTAAATGTGCACCTACCTTGTTGTACAGCTGTAAGGCCTTCTGCAAAGTGTCCTGAAGTTCTGTAACAACATACTCACAGTTCTCGACACTGACTGCGAGATCTGCAAAAATTAAGAAAAACATTCAAACATAAATTCCCATGGCTCCCTAACATACTAATAGCCCAAGAATACTAATAGCATAAGAATACTAATAGCATAAGAAAACATAACAAATGCAATTTATCGATCAGAAATAATTCAGAATCTGAATTGTTACAAATACACATATTAAACTGGGGGTGGGGGGGTGGGGAACAGAGGAGTATGAAATTAGCTATGGAAGATTCCTTCTTTACGTCCCTATAAGAGTGGTCAATCCTAATTATGCAAATAAATTCCAGGCGAAAGATCATATATTAGTTGTGATGTCAGACATTCAATATTGAGGCTAACACATGATGAATGAAACAAAGACAGAAATAGGTGGAGAAAATCAGTGGTTCTGGCAGGATCTGTGGAGAGAAAGCGGAGTTCAGAACGGTTCTGAAGGAGGATCAGTGGACTTGAAACTTTAATGTTGCTATTTCTCCAGCAATTTCTGCCTTTGTTTCAGTTTTCACCACCTACAACTCTGTTTTATTTCACATGTCAAATGGCTAATTGGGTGAAGCAAATCCATGGCTGCTAATACTTGCAACTACAGACCTGATCGAGATGTTATTACCAATCATTCCTCTTTGAGGGAAGGAGTTTTCACAATTTAATCTGAAATTAATGTTCGGATTACGAGCATCTCTAACATAAAAGTGGTCTGAACACTAAAATATTTTGATCTATAGTCAGTTATAAAACTTAAAAAACACACTAGTGGAAACACACGAGAAACAGAATCTTTGCAATACACAAAACACTTTCATGTGATTTAATGCTGACTTAGTGTTTCAATTTGTGTTGATTTCTGAGGCATACATGTCATTAGACTACAAGCCTATAAGATACAGGAGTAGAATTAAGCTATTTGACCCATCAGGTCTACACCACCATTCAATCATGACTGATGGGTTTCTAAACCCCATTTCTCCTGTCTCTCCCCATAATTCTTGATCGCCTGACTAATCAAGAATCTATATATCTCAATGACTTAGCCTCCACAAACTTCTGCGGCAATGGGATCCATAGATTAACCATCCACTGGCGGACATCCATCCTCATTTCAGCTCTAACGGATGGTCCCTTGATGGAGGCTGTGCCCTCAAGTCCTAGTCTCTCCAACTAGGGAAAACACTGTGTTCACATCCACTCTATCCAGGCTCGTCAGTATTCGGTAGGGTTCACTCAGAATGATTGGGGTGGTGGGGGATTCTAAAGTCCATCAAGTACAGACCCAATGTCCTCAACTGCTTCTCAAATGACAAGCCTTTCATCCCATGGATCATTCTTGAAAACCTCTTCTGCAGCTCCTACAATAGGCCCAAAGCTGGTCACAATATTCCAAATGTGGTCTGACCAGAGCCTTGTACTGCAGTGGCTGTATATCTCTGCTCTTGTATTCTAGACCTCTTGAGTTGAATTCCAACATTACACTTACCTTCCTAACTGCTAACTAAGCTGAAACTTTATTGCTGGAACAGCACAGCAGGTCAGGAAGCATCTAGGGAACAGGAGAGTCGACGTTTCGGGCACATGCCCTTCTTCCTGAAGAAGGGCATGTGCCCGAAACGTCGAATCTCCTGTTCCCTAGATGCTGCCTGACCTGCTGTGCTGTTCCAGCAATAAAGTTTCAGCTTTGATCTCCAGCGTCTGCAGACCTCACTTTCTCCTCCTAACTGCTAACTAAACCTGTAGTAAAAGTAAGAATGGCAATCTTACGGTGTGTCTAAGTGCACCTGGAATCAAATGCTGGCTAAGATGAAGTCAGCCTCAACTAAAAAGCTTAGTGACTATCCCTGCACTGGAAATACATGCTGAGTTTGAGTTTTTTTCAGTTGAGCTCTTTTCCGGGTGTTCAATTGAGCTATTGGGAGATTAATCCCAGAACAGATGGGAATTAACTCTTTGCATCCGCCACATTTCCCTCCACTCCCACTAGAATAAATTATAAAGACTTTAAAGGCAATTCCGCTATTCATTGTTGAAAGTATTGAAGTCCATGGTAATTTATCTGGCCAGATTATCCACTTAACCAACTTCAGGTGAAGTTTAAACATTTCTTTTAATTATGTTTAAGCATCAGGACAGTTGCAAACTAAACAAGGTTTGCACAACAACATTCAAGTATCTTAAGGTTATACACAAGTGCATTTTTGGATTGCAGGGCAGACACTGGTCTGGCAGCATCTTAGCAGAAACATTCATCCTTGAACTGTGTAGATAACTAACTTCTGCAGTTCAGATAATTTAAATGGTAGAATGACATTGCAGTAAAAAGGCTATTAAATAGAAAGGTCGGGAGATGACAAACCAGATTCAAAAGCAACCAACAAAAATGAAGCTAGCCAAGAATGAAACAAAACTTCTTTCTTGAAATTTTTATTAAGATTTATTCTATTTATTGGTTTCAAGAAACACTAAAGGAAACTTCTGCGAGTCAGAGATGCTTCAAACGTTAAATATACATTAAAAAATTACAATACCTGCTTCATTAATAGGTTTCTCTTCAATCCCCATACTTCCTCTGAGCGATGCAGCAACGTCCTTCTGAAAGCCATTTCCTTCTGGGATCGTTATGGAATTACTGCTTACAGCATCTCTGTTGGGACTGATGCTGTCATGCTGCGGTTGTAAAGGAATTGAATTGCATGAGTGAAATTTTTCCAAAGTGTGCTCAGTGCCATCTGGAGAACTGTTACAGTGCTCTAAATTACCAGTAGCTTTCTTTAGAATAGTAAAGGAGTTCATGTTTGGGATACTCCCATTCTCCTCGTGTTTTTCACAAACGTTTTGATCAGTTTTAGCCAAGCTTGCTGGCTGTGTGGGTGTGACTGCTGAGGTAGATAGCTGTGTAGAATCCTGACCAGCCCGCAGCTTTTGTTTGACCTTTGTTACAGCAAAACCATTAGCTATTGGAGGAGGCATTAGCAGTCTGTCAGTGTGTATTTTGGAAAGGTTCAATGTCAAGTTAGCTCTAGCTTGATGGTTTCCATAAGACAATATCTGTAATGTCTCTTTTGGTGGATTCTTTTCTTTAAAGTTTTCATTTGGATTATCTTCATTTGGAGTGGAGCCTTTCATTGACTCTGTTAAATCTACAGTAGACACCGCTCTGGAATTGGGCAAACTCGTACCTCTGGACTGTCCTAAGGCTTTCAAATGCAGGTTTTCTCCCATTGATGCGCTTCGTGACATTTTAGCCTTGAAACTGGCAGTTGGGTGCATGTAGGAGCGAGGTTTGCCAAGTTTATTCTTAGACATCTCTTTACTGAGTGTTGCAGCAAGCATATCCATTTTACTACACAGTGAGTGTCTTTGTTTAGTTCCCTCACTCACATACACATTTTGCAGACTGGACTGAGCTGCTGCTATGAATGAATCAGATGATGCCCGTTCTTCTAATTGAAAATGAGCAAGAAAAGAAATTAGATTAGATTAGATTAGATTACTTACAGTGTGGAAACAGGCCCTTCGGCCCAACAAGTCCACACCGCCCCGCCGAAGCGCAACCCACCCATACTCCTACATCTACCCCTTACCTAACACTACGGGCAATTTAGCATGGCCAATTCACCTGACCTGCACATCTTTGGACTGTGGGAGGAAACCGGAGCACCCGGAGGAAACTCACGCAAAAACGGGAAAAATGTGCAAACTCCACACAGTCTCCCGCCTGAGGCGGGAATTGAACCCGGGTCTCTGGCGCTGTGAGGCAGCAGTACTAACCACTGTGCCACCGTGCCGCCCACGGTAAACAAATATTTAGTTCATGTACTTGCAATAAACCTTCTGAAAGAGAGAAATGAGAATAAATTATTTTATAAAGGACTTTCACTTGGGAGGATCATACCAAGGGGATATTAATTATAGAATACCTTTAGGATGAAATCTTACCTCCTTGTACCAGGTCTATTACTGAGGCTGACCGTTTACAGAGGTGGCTTCTTCCATTATTTGGTGCTGTATCTTTCACCTCCAAAGCAAGAGATTTCTCAGCACTTGAACTCATTGATTCTATATCCCATTCACTTCTAATATATTCTCTCTCTACAGTTTGATTCATCTCTTCATTTCTAAGGTGTTTTGTCCCATCGAAAGATGACTCCAACTCCGATCCATGACCGTCTATAAAAGGGTTAATTTCAACACGCAATTGCAAGGACTTGCATCTTGCCTGTGAGGGGAGGCAGAGAAATGAAGAAAAGAAAGATTTACAAGTTCTATTCCCACACTGCCTCCAAATACCCCGAACTATATCTTCACTTGGGCTGCAATCGCTCTTTTCTGATCACGGTGCAGCTTACTTTCACAGCTGCTTCAGAATTATCTACTTCACTTTCAAACAATGGAAAATTCTGTCATATCACTCATCCATATCGGTTCTTTTATAAAAAGACCGTTAATTAGCTTTTATCATGATATAATACTGGAATTAAAACAGCGTGCCCTCTACTTGGTTCAACATACTTCCCTAGGAAGCCATCCTAAGGCACTTCAGAATCTTGTCTGCATAACTAGAACTTTTCGTTTATCCAGATACATGCATAAGACCATAAGACATAGGAGTAGAAATTAGGCTATTCAGCGCATTGAGTTTGTTCTGCTATTCAATCATGGCGGTTAAGTTTCTCAACCCCATTCTCCTGCTTTTGCCTTGTAACCCTCGATACTCAAGAACCTATCTCAGTCTTAAATATACTCAGTGACTGGCCTCCACAATCTTCTGTGGCAGTGAATTCCACAGATTCACCATTCTCTGGCTGAAGACGTTTCTCCTTATCTCTAGTGTAAAAGGTCTTTCCTTTACTCTTAGGTCCTAGTCTCTCCTACCAGTGGAAACATCTTCCCAACATCCACGCCGATCAGGCCATTTAGTGTTCTGTATGTTTCAATTAGATACCCCTTCATCCTTCTAAATTCCATTGAGTATATACCCAGAGTCCTCAAACATTCCTCATATGGTAAGCTTTTCATTCTTGGGACCATTCTTGTGAACCTCCTCTGAACATGCTCCTGGGCCACCACATTCTTCCTCAGATAAGGGGCTCAAAACTGTGCACAATCCACCAAATGTGGTCTGACCAGAACTTCATAGAGCTTTAGAAGTACAGCCTTTCACATTCAAGTCCTCCCAATATAAAAGCCATCAATGCATTTTTATTCTGAGCTACTGACTGAACCTTCAAGTTTACCTTAAGAGAATCCTAAAACTCCCAAAGTCTCTTTACACTTCAGACTTCTGAATTTTCTCCCCATTTAGAAAATACTCTATGCCTCCATTCTTCTTTCTGAAGTGCATGATGTCACACATTCCCAAGTTCTTTGCCCACTCTCCTAACCTGTCCAAATCCTTCTGCAGCTTCCCCCCCCACCGTCTCCTCAATGCTACCTTCCCTCTACTTATCTTTGTAACATCTGCCATCTTAGCCAGAATGCCCTCAGTCCCTTAATCCAGATTGTTAATGTACAAAGTGAAAAGTTGTGGCCCCAACACTGAGCCTTGTGGAACACCACTTGTCACCGGCTGTCATCCTGAGAAGGATCCTTTTATTCCCACTTTTCTGCTTTCTGCAAGACAACCAAATTTCTATCCATACACTTTGCCTCTAACACCATGGGCCCTTATGTTACTCTATAGCCTCCTGTGCAGCACCTTGTCAAAGGCCTTCTTGAAGTCCAGGTAGATAACATCCATTGACTCTCCTTGGTCTTACCTGCTTATTACTTCCTCAAAGAATTCTAGCAGATTTGTCAGGCACGACCTCCCCTTGATGAAACCATGCTGACTTTGCCCTATTTTACCACACACTTCCAAGAACGCAGAAATCTCATCCTTCACAATGGATTCCAGGATCTTACCTACGACCAAGGTTAAGTTAATCAGTCTGTAATTTTCCATCTTTCACCTTACTCTCTTATTAAACTGGGGTGTCATGTTAAACGATTTTCCAGTCCTCTGGGACTCTTCCTCATTCTAGCAATTCCTGGAAGATCACCACTAACACCTCCACTATCTCTTTAGCTATCTTCCTGAGAACTCTTGGGTGTAGTCCATCTAGTCCAGATGATATATCCACCTGCAGGCCATTCAAATTTTCCAGCACGGTCTCCTTGGTGATGGCTATCATACTCAGCTCTGCCCCCTCACTCTTGAATTTTTGGGACATTACTCGTGTCTTCCACTGTGAAGACTGACACAAAGTAATTATGCAGTTCCTCAGCTATTTCGCTGGTCCCCACTATTATCTCTCTAGCGTCATTTTCCAGCAGCCCAATATCCATTTTTGTCCCTCTTTTGCCCTTTATATATCTAAAGAAACTCTTACAGTCTTCCTTTATATTACTGGCTAGCTTACCCTCATATTTAATCTTCTCTTTTTTTTGTTGCCCTCAGTTGGTCTTTGTAAACTTCCCAACCCATTGGATTCCCACTGCCCTTAACCACATTATATGCTTTCTCTTTTGCTGTTATGCTATCCCTGACTTCCCTGGTCAACCATGACTGCCTCATTTACCCTTAACCATGTTTCTTTTTCCCTCAAGATGAACCTCTACTGTGTTTCCTGAATTACTCATAGAACCTGCCATTGCTGTTCCACTGTCTTTCCTGCTAAGCTCCTCTCCAAGTCAATTCTACCCAGCTCCTCCCTCATGCCTCTGTAGTTGCCTTTATTCAGCTGAAGTAGTTACCTCTGATTCTACGTTCTCCCTCTCAAATTGTAGAGTAAATTCAACCATATTATGATTACTGCCTCCAAAGGGTTCCTTCACCTTAAGCTCCCTTACCATGTCTGCCTCATTGCACAACACTAAATCCAGTATTGCCTGGTCCCTAATGGGCTCAACCACAAACTGCTCCAAAAGGCCACCTTGCAGACAATCCATAAATTCCTTGGCTTGCAACCCACTACCAACCTGATTCTTCCAGACCACCTGCCTTTTGAAATCCCCCATGATCTGTGACTTTGTCTTTCCTACACATCTTTTCTATTTCCTGACTTAGGAGGCTTTTAGACAAGTCCAACTCTGGAAATCACCTACAGTTAACTGCATAGCCCCTGCTTCATACTTTTTCATCTTCTGATTAACACCATACTCTGCATTATCATTACTATTTTGTGGCCTACAAATAACTCTAAGTAATGTCTGCTGCCTATTGTTGTTACTTAGTTCCACCCATACACATGACACACTGATCTTTTATTTCAAGATCCTCCATGACCCCATCCCTTACTTTCAGCAACTCCGAACGTTTTTCCTTTTTGCCTGCCTTTCCTAAACGTTGGATATCTTTGAAAATTCAATTCCCAATCTTGTCACCACGCAGTCATGGTTACGCCATGTACATAGGATCATACCCATGCATCTTTATTTGTGCCTTTAGCTCATTAACCTTGTGACTGCTGTGTGCGTTCAGATAGCTTGCCCTTAACTTTGTCTTTTAGCCATCATTCTAATATTAAAGCAGAATTTCTGCTCAGCTTTGTCCTTCTTATCTAGGATTCTTAGCACCTTTTCAAATTCATGTTACCAACTTTATTTTCTTTCGATTTGGCCTAACTCTCAGGTTCCAATCGCCCCGGGAAGGTAGTTTGAACTGACCCAAACAGCAGCAGCAAATGTCTCTTGCAGATACAAACCTCTTTAATCACTCCGTATCCTGACCTTGTCTCCAACCTTTTCCATATCTCCTTTTCACTGGAGGTTGAATGGTCAATCCTCAGCAAATGGCTCAATTTCATTCCCCTATGCTGTGAAGATGCTGCTCCTTTAACAACGTTATGTTGTTCTTGTTTTTTTTCCCCCAAGCGGGTACATAAAAACAGAGACTCCGGGAGGTCAAGGTTTGAAGGGTTTTCGGGGCAATTTGGTTATAGCTAACAGGTACTGCCTCAAGTAAAAAGGCTTTCCAGATTTAAGAAAATCACTTACACATTGAAAAGGGAATGGCCAGTTCTCCCAGCTCAGCTTCTCTCTGGTTTGGTTTGGTTTTAGCAAGCAGAGCTGAGAAGCTGCTGGACCCAAAGGAGCACATCCATGCTGATCCTGCCTCTCTCTGACATCGCTCCAGAAAGACCATGTTTGATTTTACCCTTTTTTTGTCAAGGAGTGATTATGGGGATCATTGCAACAGCATCATTATGTTGGCATAATTTGCTGAGTTTTCAGATAGGTTGGCTATTCTATATTCTGTTCTCTTTTATTAGTGTTTCATTTGGTAATCCAGCAAATAAATTCTGTTTTGTTTGAAATTAAGTGAAGTTTCAACTAAATATGAAACTAACAACGCCCATATGTCAACAAATTCTGCACATCAGTATGTCGAGCTCTTTGAATATAGAAACATAGAATAAATACAGCGCAGTACAGGCCCTTTGGCCCTCGACGTTGCACCGATCCAAGCCCACCTAACCTACACTAGCCCACTATCCTCCATATGCCTATCTAATGCCCGTTTAAATGCCCATAAAGAGGGAGAGTCCACCACTGCTACTGGCAGGGCATTCCATGAACTCACGACTCGCTGAGTAAAGAATCTACCCCTAACATCTGTCCTATACCTACCACCCCTTAATTTAAAGCTATGCCCCCTCGTGGAAAAAGGGTGCTGTAGAGACAGAGTTCTTGTGTATGTTTAAACTGAGATAGATTCTTGATCAGTTGGAGAATCAAGCGCTACAGGGAAAGGGGCAAGGAAGTGGAATGAGGACTGTTGGATCAGCCAAGTATCAAGGAATGTTGGACCAGCAGGCTCGAGTGGCTGGAAGGTATGCTCCTGGCTCTATTTCTTATAGTCTTAATACATTCTCCTAGAAACAGAGATTGTTGAAGACGGTTAAGGGAATAGGTTTCCTCAATGTAAAGGTTGTTGTTTATGAAAACATCCAGACGAGAGATATTTCATTGTAAATCTGCAAAAACTTTTAATGGAAGACTGAGAAAATCTTGGTAGCGTGAGTGCTCGTGGGAAAAAAAGCATCGCAGCTTATGAGACTGGAACAGTTAAATGAAACATGCAGATCTGGTAGTGAAGGAAAATTACCTCAAGTTTTGAATAACTAGAACGTTTTTAGATTGATTCACTCATGGAACATGGGTGTTGCTGGCTAGCTGGCATTTATTGCCTGTCCATTGTTGCCCTGTGAGAAGGTGGGAGTCAGCTGCCTTTCTGAGCCATTGCAGCCCATGGACAGTAAGGAGACCCACAATGCTATTAGGGAGGGAATTCCAGGATTTTGACCCAGTGACAGTAAAGAAGAATGACACATTTCTAAATCAGGATGGTGACTGGCTTGGAGACACTTGCAGGTGGTGGTGTTCTGATGTATCTGCTGTCCTGGTCCTTCTAGATGGAAGTGGCTCTGGATTTGGAAGGGGCTAAGGATCTTTCATGAATTTCTGCAGTGTATTTTGTAGATATACACACTATCACTACTAAATGTCGATGGTGAACAAAGTGGGTGCAGTGCCAATCAAGTGTGCTGCTTTGTCCTGGATGATGTGAAGCTTTTTGAGTGCTACTGGAGCTGTACTTTTACAGTAAAGTGGGGAGTACTCCATCACACCTGTGCCATGTAGATCATGGACAGGGTTTAGGGAGTCAAGAGTTGATTTATTCAATGCAGTATTCCGAGCCTCTGAGCTACTCGTGCAGTCACTGTGTTTATATAGAATCCCTACTATTTGGAAAGAGGCCCTTTAGCCCAACATGTCCAACACCATCCCCCGAAGAGCATCCCACCAAAAAACATCTCCCTACCTTGTCCCTGCAACCCCCACGGCTAATCGCCAAACCTACACATCCCCAGACAATGGACAATTTAGCATGGCTAATGGCTAATCCATCTAACCTGCACATCTTTGGACAGAGAAAGGAAACCACAGCACCTGGAGGAAACCCTTGCAGACATGGGAGAATGTACAAACTCCACATAGACATTTGCCCAAAGCTGGAAATGAACCCAAGCCCCCTGTGCTGTGAGGCAGCAGTGCTAAGCACTGAGCTACCGTGCCACCCCAGGTGGTGCGTCCAGATGAGTTGCTGGTCAATGGTAACCTCCAGGATATTGAGAGTGGCGGATTCAATGATGGTAACACACTGAATAATTAAAGGTTGTGGTCATAATGTCTCTTAGTGTTGCTTGCTGGAAGAAGTCCGGCTCTGAATTGATGAGATGGGCTTCAAACACTGTGGCACATCTGGGAGGAGGAGAGTTCCCTGGAAGCTTTGTTTCAGGATACAGTCGCATCTGGTAGATTAATTATTTCAAATTTGGTAAGTAGGGTGTCACTGCAAGTGAGGCAGGTCGAGGGATTCTGCATTCAGGAACAGAGGAGCCTCAGCTCTTGACCTTGTCCAACAGGTACGAGGTATTTGCTCCCTGTGTGAATGAGGAAAAGGGCTGCAGGGAGAATGAATCAATTGACCACTGCACCATGGGACGGGAGGCCATTTAAGAAGCAGGAGCAAAAAGACAAGTGGTAGTTGTAAGGGATTCTATAATTAGGGGGATAGATAGTATCCTTTGTAAGCAGGATCGAGAGTCCTGCATGGTGTGTCGCTTGCCCGCTGCCAGGGTAAGGAATGTCTCTGACCAGCTTGAAAAAAGATTGGAGAGGGAGGGGGAGGATCCAGTTGTTGTAGTCCATGCCAGAACAAACAATATCGGCAAAACTAGGAAAGAGGACTTGTTCAGGGATTATCAGGAGCTAGGAACAAAATTAATGAACAGGTCCTGAAGGGTTATAATCTCCGGATTGCTGCCTAAACCATGTGCAAATTGGCATAGGGACACGAGAATAAGGGAAGTAAACACATGGCCAGAAGAGTGATGTGGGAAACAGGGGTTCCTTTTCATGGGGCACTGACATCAGAATTCGAACAAGAGGGATCTGTACTGCTGGGGCGGTCTCCACCTGAACCGAGCTGAGACCAATGTTCCAGCGAGAAAAATAAATGGGCTGGTCAAGAGGACTTTAAACTAGGAAGTGCGGGGGAGGAAAGGGGTAAAACATCCCCCAGTGGGAAACAAAGCAGCAGGTTAACATCTGTAGGGCTGGATTCAAATGCATGGTAAAATATGAAAGAAATGACAGGGAAAGAGAACTTAGGAGAGGTTATTAAAGTCTCTAGCATTGACACAAATAGGACAGGGTGTTTGGAAGGGGTTCACAATCAAACTTCAAGCACACTGGACAAACAAATGACAATGAGAAGAGGGCCTGTTAATACAGGTCTGATGGTATTATATCTGAATGTACACAGTATAAGGAATAAAGTAAATGAGCTTGTGGCACAGATCGAAATTGGCAGGATTGACATGGTGGGCATCATAGAGATGTGGCTGCAAGGCGATCAGAATTGAGAGCTGAATATCCAAGGGTTAACATTTTATCAAAAAGATAGACAGGTGGGCTGAGGGGTTGGGGTGATCTTATTAGTAAGAAATTGAATTAAATCAATAGTAAGCAATAAAGTAGGGTCAGATGATGTAGAATTTGTGTGGGAAGAATTGAGGAACCGAAATGGTAAAAGAAATCTACAGTAGGAGTTATGCACAGGCCTCCAAACAGTAGTCAGGAACTGGGCGCAAGAGACGCTAGGAGATAGAAAAGGAGCATAAGAAAGGCAAAGTTACAGTAATCATGGGGGATTTCAATATGCAGGTGGATTGAGGACATCAGGTTGGTAGGGATTGTAAGAAAAGGAATTTGTGGAATGTGTATGAGATGGCTTTTTGAAGCAGCTTGTGGTGGAGCTCATGAGGGGACAGGCAATACTAGATTTAAAACACAGAACAGGCCCTTCAGCCCTCAATGTTGTGCTGAGCTTTTATCCTTCTCTAAGATCTGACTAACCGACATATCCTTCATTGTACTGTCTTCCGTGCGCCTAACCAAGAGTTGCTTAAATGTCCCTCATATATCTGACTCTGCACCCTCTCTAAAGCTTCCCTCTCGCCCCCACAAAACCGCCTATCTGTGCCCCGAACTATCGAGTCCCCAATAACTATTGCTCTGCTCTTCTCCACCCTTCCCTTCTGAGCAACGGGGACAGGCTCTGTGCCAGAGGCCTGAACCCCATTGCTTACCCCTGGTAAGTCATCCTCCCCACAAGTATCCAAAATGGTATACTTGTTCTTGAGGGGAGCGGCCGCAGGGGGTCCCTGCACTGGCTGCTTCCTCCCAGTCCCCCTCACTGTCACCCATCTGTCTGCAATCTTTGGAGTTACTACTTCCCTGAAGCTCCGATCTATGACCAATAGATGCCTCCGTGCCAATTTTTAAAAAGAATTTACTTGTGGGATGTGGGTGTTGCTGGATAATCAGAATTTATTGCTTATCCCTAGGTGACCTTGTGAAAGTGGTGGTGAGCTGCCATCTTGAACTGCTGCAGTCCACCAGCTGTAGGTTGCCCCACAATACCATTAGGGAGGGAATTCCAGGATTTTGGACCAGTGACAGTGAAGGGACAGTGATATATTTCTAAGTCAGGATGGGGTGTGGCTTGGAGGGGAACTTGAATGTGATGTTCCCACATATCTGCTGCATTGTCCTTCTACATGGAAGGGGTTGGAGGTTTGGAAGGCACAATCTTTGGTGAATCTCTGCAGTGGATCATAGTCAGTTGCAGTAATGTGCACTATCTGTGGTGAGAGAGTGCATGCTTGTGGATGCATTGCCAATCAAGAAGGCTGCTTTTGTTCTGGATGGTGTCAAACTTCTTGAATGTTGTTGCAGTTGTACTCATCCGGCAAGTGGGATGTATTCCATCACACTCCTGACATGGCTCTTGTGGACAGTGGACAGGTTTTGAGGAGTCAGGAGTTGAGTTACTCAGAGTCACAGAGATGTATAGCACGGAAACTGACCCTTCGGTCCAACTTATCCATTTTGACCAGATATCCTAACCTAATTCACTCCCGTTTGCCAGCACTTGGCCCATATCCCTCCAAACTCTTCCTATTCATAGAATTGGCCAGATGAGTTTTAAATGTTGTAATAGTACCAAGCCTCCATCACTTCCTCTGGCAGCTCATTCCATACACGGACCATCCTCTGCATGAAAAAGTTGCCCCTTAGGTCCCTTTTATATCTTTCCCCTTTCAGACTAAACTTATGACCCCTAGTCCTGGACTCCACCACCCAGGGGAAAGATCTTGGCTATTTATCCTATCCATGTCCCTCATGGTCTTATAAACCTCTATAAAGTTACTCCTCAGCCTCCAATGCTCCAGGGAAAACAGCCCCAGCCTATTCAGCCTCTTCCTATAGCACAAATCCTCCAACCCTTGCAACATCCTTGTCAATCATTTCTGAACCTTTCAAGTTTCACAACATCCTTCTGATAGGAAGGAGACCAGAATTGCAAGCAATATTACAAAAGTGCCCTGTACAGCCACAACATGACCTCCGAACTCCTATACTCAATGGTCTGACCAATAAAGGAAAGCATACCAAACGCCTTCTTCACTATCCTATCTATCTCTGACTCCACTTTCCAGGAACTATGAACCTGCACTCCAAGGTCCCTTTGTTCAGCAACATTCCCCAGGGCCTTACCTTATGTATATAAGACCTGCCCTGATTTGTTTTTCCAAAATACAGTACTTCATATTTATCTAAATTAAAATCCAGCTGCCACTCCTCAACCCATTGGCCCATCTGATCAAGATCCCATTGTAATCGGAGATAACGTTCTTTGCTGTCCAACTACACCTCCAATTTTGGGGTCATCTGCAAACGTATTAACTATATCTACTATCTTCATATCCAAATAATTTATATAAATGACAAAAAGCTGTGGACTCAGCACTGATCTTTGTGGCACACCACTGGTCACAGGCCTCCAGTTTGAAAAGCAACCCTCCACTACCACCCTCTGTCTTCTACCTTCGAGGCAAGTCTGTATCCAAATGGCTAGTTCTTCCTGTACTCCAAGAGATCTAACCTTGCTAACCAGTCTACCATGAGGAACCTTGTTGAATGCCTTACTGAAGTCCAGACAGATCGTGTCCACTGCTCTGCCCTCGTCAATCCTCTTTGTTACTTCTTCCAAAAACTCAATCAAGTTGGTGAGACTTTTGATTTCCCATGCACAAAGCCATGTTGACTATCCCTGACCAGAGTCAAGAATGTGGAGCTGGAAAAGCACAGCAGGTCAGGCAGCATCCAAGGAGGAGGAAAATCAACGTTTCGGGCAAAAGCCCTTCATCAGGAATGAGGCTGTGAGCCTCAGGGGTGGAGAGATACATGGGAGAGAGCTGGGGCGGTAGCAGAGAGTGCAATAGGTGGATGGAGGTGGGGAAGAAGGTGATAGGCCGGAGGGGAGGGTGGAGCAGATCGGTGGGAAGGAAGATGGACAGTTGGGACAGGTCATGAGGATAGTTGGAACTGGGGTAAGGTCGGGGGGAGGGGAAATGAGGAAACTGGTGAAATCCACATTGATGCCATGGGTTGGAGGGTCCTGAGACGTAAGACGAGGCATTCTTCCTCCAGGCCACAGGTGGTAAGGGAGTGACGATGGAGGAGGCCCAAGGACCTGCATGTCCTCGGCAGAGTGGGAGGGGAAATTGAAGTTCTGGATGTAGGTTTGCTCGCTGAGCTGGAAGGTTCATTTTCATGAACAGTGGCGCCACGTTAGCCAACCTCCAGTCATCTGGCACCTTTCTGCAGCTATCAATGATATAAATATCTCAATAACAGGGCCAGGAATCATTTCCCTAGCTTCCCATAGAGTTCTAGGGTACACCCGATCAGGTCCTCGGGATTTATTCACTTTTGTATGTTTCAAAACATCCAACACCTCCTTCTCCATAATATGGACATTTTTCAAGATGTCACCATCTATTTCCACACATTCTGATCTTCCATGTCCTTCTCCACAGTAAACACTGATGCAAAATACTTGTTTAGTATCTCCCCCATCTTCTGCTTCTTTGCTGATCTTTGAGGGGCCCTATTCTCTCCCCAGCTACCCTCTTGTCTTTAATGCATTTATAAAATCCCTTTGGATTCTTCTTAACCCTATCTGCCAAAGCTATCTCATGTCCCCTTTTTGCCCTCCTGATTTCCCTGTTAAGTATGCTTCTACAGCCCTTATACTCTAAGGATTCACTCAATCTCTGTTGTCTATACCTGACATATGTTTTCTTCTTTTTCTTAACTAAAACCTCAATTTCTGTAGCCATCCAGCATTCCCCACACCTACCAGCCTTTCCTTTCATCCTAACAGGAATATACTGTCTTTGGACTCTTGTTATCTCATTTTTGAAGGCTTCCCATTTTCCAGCCGTCTCTTTACCTTTACCTGCTCCCAGTCAGCTTTTGAAAGTTCTTACCTAATACCATCAAAATTGGCCTTCCTCCAATTTAGAACTTCAATTTTTAGATCTGGTCTATCCTTTCCCATTACTATTTTAAAACTAATAGAATTATAGTCACTGGCCCCAAAATGCTCCCCCACTAATACCTCAGTCACCTCTCTAGTCGGTACATCCACATATTGAATCAGAAAATTTTCTTGTACACTCTTAACAAATTCCTCTCCATCTAAACCCTTAACACTACGGCAGTCCCAGTCTATGTTTGGAAAGTTAAAATCCCCTACCGTAATCACCGTATTATTCTCATGGATAACTGAGATCTCTGCACAAATTTGTTTCTCAATTTCCCACTGACTATTAGGGGGTCTACAACACAATCCCAATAAGGTTGATCATTCCTCTCTTATTTCTAGTTCAACCTAAATAACTTCCCTGGATGTATTACTAGGAATATCCTCCTTCAGTACAGCAGTAATGCTATCCCTTATCAAAAAGGCCACTCCCCACCCCTCCCCCGCACCTCTCTTGCTCCCCTTTCTATCTTTACTATAGCATTTGTATCCAGGAACATTAAGCTGCCAGTCCTGTCCATCCCCGAGTCACGTCTCTAAATGCTATGATATCCCAGTCTCATCTTCCAAACCATGCCTGGAGTTCAGCTGCCTTCCCTGTTAGGCCTCTTGCATTGAAAGAAATGCAGTTTATCAGTCCTACCTTGTTCTCTGCTTTGTTCCTGCCTGCCCTGACTGTTTGACTCGCTCCTTTTCCCAACTCTACCAGTCTCAGATTGCTCTCCTTCCTCATTACCTCCCAGAGGTCCATACCTCCTCCTTACTAGTTTAAATCCTCATGAGCAGCTCTAGCAAATCTCCTTGTCAGTATAATTAGTCCCTTCCAATTCAACTGCAATCCATTTTTCTTATAGAGGTCACTTCTACCCCAAAAGAGATTTCAATGATCCAGAAATGTGACCCCTTCTCCCCTTTACTGGTTCCTCAGCCATGCATTCATCTGCTCTATCCTCCTATTCCTAACATCATTAGCTCGTAGCGCTGAGATTAATCCAGATCTTACAACTCTTGAGAACCTCCCTTTATAAAATCCTACCTAACTTTCTTTATACTCCCTTCAGAGCCTCACTCGCCACAGTATTCCTAGTCTCTGACCTGATCTTGTAGTTACTGTGTTTATGTGTTGAGTCCCATTGAGTTTCCAGTCAATGGTGACACCCAGGGTGTTGATAGTGGGGGATTCAGTGATACTAATACCATGAATGCCAAAGGGGTGGTGGTTAGATTGTCTCTTATTTATGATGGTCATAGTCTGGCATTTGTGTGGCATGAAATATACTGGCCACTTGTCAGCCCAAGTCTGGATATTGTCCAGATCCTATTGCATTTGGACACTGACTGCTTCAGTATCTGAGGAGTTATGAATGATGCTGAACATGGTGTAATCAGTGAACATCCCCATTTCCGGCATTATGAAGAAGAGAAGGTCATTGATGAAGCAGCTGAAGATATTCTGACATGACTGATTTCCAACAACCATGACCATCTCCCTGTGTGTCAGGTAACTAACTACTTATAAGTGGTTTGACCCCGACATCCATTGATTCCAGTTCTGCTTGGACTCCTTGATGCCATACTCCGTCAAATGCAGCCTTGATGTCAAGGCTGTCACCTCCACTTCACTCTGGAATTCAGCTCTTTTGTCCATGTTGGAACCAAGGCTGTAATATGAAGATGTGGGTGTACCTTTAAGAGTTAAAAGCAGCAGAACTACCAGACACAGCCCCAAGTGTTCTCAAAAAGGCAACAATGTATGTAACACTGGGTCAAACAACTCAATTAGCTCGCTGCCTGGAGACAAAAACAAATTTGAATTCGTCAATCAGTTTAAATATATGCCCAAAAAACACCAACTTCCAATCAAGTTTGAATTGAGTATATTGACAATCTTAAAAGTTAATGACACAATCCAATGGTCTGGGGTATAAGATGGGGGGGGAAATTGAACATTTGAGAGGAGAACTGTCAAGTCCTAGCATGTAACAGACTGCTTGGAAAAAAATCTCTCTCAAAAGTACCTTTTTGATCAGTAACCTGTGACGCATAAATTCCTAACAAGGAGAAAGGATGGCACAGGAAGATCAGTAGACAAGAACCTATAGCTGCCTGGTTTTGAGATAAGAAGTGGTGTTTTGTAAATCTTAATTGCGAGTTTTATCGGACTAGTAATGTAGAAGGGAAGGTAAAAGGTAGGTTAGAGAAAGAAATTATAAATAGAGTTTGGCTAATTATTCTCCATTATACTTTAAGAAATAAAGTTGTTAATTTTTACTTTACATAGTTCTTGGCCACTCTAATATTTACAGATTACTGCACGGGATAAATCTTTTCTGTGTGGCTGATTTTAAATTAAGCAGGAGAGTTTACCCTGTGTCATAACAGCTGTAATGAGGTCAGGAGCTGAGTGGCCCTGGTGGAACCCAAACTGGGTGGCACCGAGCAGGTTATTGCTGAGTGGATGCTGCTTGATAGCACTGTTGATGACACCTTCCATTACTTTACTGATGACCGACAGTAGACTGACTGGGCAATAATTGGCCAGGTTGGATTTGTTCTGCTTTTTATGTACAGGGAATACTTGGGCAATTTTGCACATTGTCATATAGATACCAATGTTGTAACTGTACTGGAAAAGCTTGACTTGGGGAGCAACCTTTGGAAGACAAGTCTTCAGGACTATTGCTGGAATGTTGTCAGGGCCCACAGCCTTTGCAGTAGCCAACGTCTCCAACTGTTTCTTGATTTCACATGGAGTGATTCGACTTGGCTGATGACTGGTATTTGTAATGCTGGGTAAAAACGAGGACTGCAGATGCTGGAAACCAGAGTCTGAATTAGAGTGGTGCTGGAAAACTACAGCAGGTCAGGCAGCATCCAAGGAGAAGGAAAATTGATGTTTCGGGCAAAAGCCCTTCATTAGGAATAGAGGCAGGAAGCGTGCAGGGTGGAGCGATAAATGAGAGGGGAGGTGGGGAGAAAGTAGCATAGAGTACAATGGGTGAATGGGGGTGGGGATGAAGGTGATAGGTCAGAGAGGAGGGTGGAGTGGATAGGTGGAAAGAAGATAGGCAGGTAGGACAGGTCATGAGGGTAGGGCTGAGCTGGAAGGTTGGAACTGGAGTAAGGTGGGGGAGGAGAAATGAGGAAACTGGTGAAGTCCACATTGATGCCCTGGGGTTGAAGTGTTCCGAGGTGGAAGATGAGGCATTCTTCCTCCAGGCATCGGGTGGTGAGGGAGTGGAGGTGGAGGAGGCCCAGAACCTGCATGTCCTCAGCAGAGTGGGAGGGGGAGTTGAAATGTTGGGCCACAGAGCGGTGGGGTTGATTGGTGCGGGTGTCCTAGAGATGTTCCCTAAAGCGCTCTGCGAGGAGGCATCCAGTCTCCCCAATGTAGAGGAAACCGTATCAGGAGCAACAAACACAATAAATGACATTGGTGGATGTGCAGGTAAAACTTTGATGGATGTGGAAGGCTCCTTTGGGGACTTGGATGGAGCAGGTATGGTCAGGGGAAAGTGCCAGGAGGGGAGGGTGGGTTGTTGGGGGGTGTGGACCTGACCAGGTGGTCACAGAGGGAACGGTCTTTGCGGAAAGTGGAAAGGGGTGGGAAGGGAAATATATCCCTGGTGGCAGTTGGAAATGAAATGAAGAGATCGAGGACAGGTAATAGGCCAGCACAGGGTGTCCAGGTGGATGGAGTGTGTTGGAGGCAGGTGAAGGGGTCCTTGGAAGGTGGGCGGGAGTCCTGATTGTAAAAGTAAGCTCGGAGGCAGAGGCGGCAGAAGAAGCGTTCGACATCATGGCGTGTATTAAATTCATTGATGCGTGGGCGGAGGGGAATAAAGGTACGGCCTTTGCTGAGGACTGATTGTTCATCCACTTGGAAATGAAGAGATCGAGGGCGGGTAATAGGCCAGCAGGGGGGTGTAATGCGGGGGACCACTGGATTAGGCTGAAATGGAGCATTCATTCAGCGCTTCTGGCTGAAGATTGCTGCGAAAGCTTCAGCCTCATCTTTTGCACAGATGTGCTGGGTTCTTCCATCATTGAGGATGGGGATATTTGTGGAGCCGCCTCCTCCAGTGAGTTACTTAACCATCCTCCACCATTGATGACTAGATGTGGCAGGACTGCAGAGCTTAGATCTGATCCATTGGTTGTTGTATCACTTAGTTCTGTCTATCACTTGCTGTTTATGCTGTTTGGTGTGCAAGTAGTCACCAGGTTGACATCTCATCTTCAGGTATGCCCTAGTGCTAATCCTGGCATGCCCTCCCACACTCTACGTTGAACCAGGGTTGATCCCCTGGCTTGATGATAATGGTCGATTGGGGGATATGCTGGACCTTGAGTTTACAGATTGCGATGGAGTACAATTCTGCTGCTGTTGATGGCCCATAGTGCCTCATGGATATCCAGTCTTGAGCTGCTAGATCTGTTCCCATTTAGCACGGCGATCGTGCCACACAACACGATAGAGGTTATTTTCAGAGTGAAGATAGGACATTATTTCCACAAGGAATGTGTGGTGGTCACTCTTATTGATAATGTCATGGACAAATGCATCTGCAGCTAGCAAATTGGTAAGGAGGAGGTCAGGTATGCTTCCCCCCCATTTGTTGGTTTCTTCAACACTTGCCGCAAACCCAGTCTAACAGGTGTATCCTTTAGGACCTGATGAACACGATCAGTAATGCTGCTGCCAAATCACTCTTGGTGGTGGACACTGAAGTACCCCACTCAGAGAACATTTTGCGCCCTTGCCATCCTCGGTGCTTCCTCCAAGTGTTGTTCAACATTGGAGTACCACCAATTCATCGGCTGAGGTAGGATGGTACGTGGTATTCAGTAGGAGGTTTCCTTGCCTATGTCTAACCTGAAGCCATGAGACTTCATAGGATCCGGAGTCAATGTTGAGGACTCCCAGGTCAACTCCCTCCCAACTGTATACCACCATTTCTGCTGGGTCTGTGCTGCTGGTGAGACAGGATATATCCAGAGATGGTGATAGGGGTGTCTGGAACATTGTTAATAATGTATGATTCCATGAATGTGATTGTGTCAGGCTGTTGCTTGACTGGTTTGTGCGACAGCTCTCCCAATTTTGGCACTGGCCCCCAGATGTTAGTGAGGATGATTTTGCAGGGCCAACAGAGCTGTCTCTGCCTATGCCGATGCCAGGTGATCCATCTGGTTTCATTATTTCGAGACTTTGTAGCGATTGCTACAACTGAATGGCTTGCTAAATCATTTCAGAGGGCAACTGAGAGTCAACAACACTGCTGTGGGTCTGGAGTCACTTGTAGGCCAGACCAGGTGAGGATGGCAAATTTTCTTCAATGAAGAACATTAGTGAACCAGATGGGCTTTTCAAACAGTTGACAATGATTTCATGGTCATCAGAAGATCCTTCATGCCAGATTTTTTTTAAAAACTGAATACAAATTTCACTATCTGCTGTGGGGGCATTCAAACTTGGGTCCCCTGGACATTATCTGGGTCTCTGGATTAATAGTCTCATGCTGATATCACTAGGCCAATGCCTTCTATGAACGGGAATTCAATCAACCCTCTAACAATCACTCCTTCCATCTCCGACAAACGCCATCCTCCTGGACACGCTCTTGCCACCTCCTCCCCTCCCTCGACTCCATCTCAAACGCCTCTGCGACATCGCTTGGATGTCTCTAACCCTCCCCATCAGGATGCAAAGCCCTCTGCTCGGACCCTAACCTCACTGTTAAACCCACTAGTGAGAGTGTGAGAGTGTGAGAGTGTGTGTGAGTGTGTGTGAGTGTGTGAGTGTGTTGGGGGAGGGGGGGAGAAGATGAAGAGGAGGAAAGAGAGAGAGAAGTCAGTCAGTGGTCATCTAGCAAACGGACTTCTATAATTGCTGAGGCCAGATACTAACTCCAACACATCCTCCCATCATCCCTTCGGTTATGATCCCAACTCTGATCACCAAGCCATCATCTCCCAGACCATCAACAACCACATCACTTCAGGAGATGACCCATCCACAGCCGCCAACCTGACAGTTCCCCAACCTTGCACCACCCTACCCAAAATCCATAAACCAGACTGCCCTTGTTGATCATTGTCTCAGCCCGCTCCTGGCCCACCAAGTTCATCTCATCCTACCTCAATGTTGCTCTCTTGGTTGTCTCCAATATATGCTGCTTTAAGAAACAATCCTGAAAACATCCCATGAATTCTTTATTTAGGATATTTATGCCCATCTGATTTTTCCAGTCTATATGCAGATTAAAATCCTCCATAATTATTGCCATGCCTTTCTGAAAAAACTATTATATCCGTCTTTATACCCCTTCCTTCTTTGGAGTTACGGTTAAAGCCTTGTACACTCCTACAAGTGAATTCTTTATCATTTCTCATTTCTACTCCAAACATTTCTACATCCTGGTTTTCTGAACTTGGGTTACCATCAGTAATTAACAGAGTCACCTTTTACATTTTTCTAGCTTCCTAAATGTTTTATACCTATTGAAATTCAGGACTCAATCTGCATTAGCCAGCAGACATATTTCTGTACTGCATAACAGATCATACTTACTTATTTCCAGTTGTGCAATCAATTTATCTACTTTATTTTGAATGCTATGAGCATTCAGAAAGAATTTAAGTTTTGTTCTTTTTATTATTTTCCTATCCTCTAGCCTTATCTGTTCACTCACTCTCCGTTATGGATTCTATCTCTTCCAATCTGCTCAACTACTCCAAATTAATATTTTTCTCTTGCTTTTAATTTTATGACTCTCTGTAATGAATCAAAGTCATATAGTATGGAAACAGACCCTTCAGTCCAACTCATCTATGTCGACCAAACATCCCAATCTGACCTGGTCTCATTGGCCAGCATTTGGCCCATATCCCGCTGTTCCCTTCCTATTCATGTCCCCATCTAGATGCCTTTTAAATGTTGCAATTGTACCAGCCTCCACACTTCCGCTGGCAGTTCATTTCATAAAGGCACTACCGTCTGCATGAAAAAGTCAGCCCTTGAGTCCTGTTTAAATCTTATCCCTCTCACCTTAAACCTATGCCCTCTAGTTTTGAACTCCCCCCCCCGAATATCCTTACCCCACTATTCAGTTAAATTATATCATCTTCCCTAGTCATGCAGCTTAGAAATGGTATAATGGCTGCAGAAAGGCTGTTCGAGGAGGATCTGCCTTTGGAGGTAGTATGACCTTGTTGGGTGCTTACTATAGGCCCCCCAATAGCAGCAGAGATGTGGAGAAACAGATTGGGAAACAGATTTTGGAAAGGTGCAGAAGCCACAGGGTAGTAGTCATGGGCGATTTCAACTTCCCAAATATTGATTGGAAGCTCTTTAGAACAAGTAGATTGGATGGGGCAGTGTTTGCACAGTGTGTCCAGGAAGCTTTTCTAACACAGTATGTAGATTGTCCGACCAGAGGGGAGGCCATAATGGATTTGGTACTCGGTAATGAACCAGGACAAGTGATGGGCTTGTTAGTGGGTAAACATTTTGGTGATGGTGACCACAATTCTGTAACTTTCACCTTGGTTATGGAGAGAGATAAGTGTGTGCAACAGGGTAGGTTTCACAATTGGGGGAAGGGTAAATACGATGCTGCAAGACAGGATCTGAGGAGCATAAATTGGGAGCA